>NC_040032.1:930222-1078913 GCF_000972845.2 Larimichthys crocea
AAACACTTCATCGGACTCTGTGACAGGTGGACAACATTCATTTATTATTTGAATTCTGACGTTGATAATGACGTCATATTTTTAACCGGGTTTGTCGTTTATGTTTCCTGCATTAAACTACATGCTAAAAGCGCACGAGGAGTATCTAGGAAGTATCTCAGATGTGTTTTTAGTAGTCCATCCTCTGAACTTTGTAGTTTTACCACAGGTCACTAACATTCGCCGTCGCATAATGACGTAGTCTAAGTGTAAGTGCTCTCCGCGGTCATCTTCTCCTAACTCCTGATGAACTCTTCTTCACATCTTTCCTTGACCTTGTGACTTTTTCTATCGAGGTCAAGGAAAAGTGGTTAGGAAAGGACTTAGGAGATAATATTTTTGACTATTCATCATGTGTGAGGTCATGATGTTCACCCTCCGGTGCAGCAGGTGGTGGCAGAGCGCGTTCACGTCGATTTGTAGCCAATGAAGAGCGAATGAAGACAGCTATAAAAGTGACGTATTTTCCCTGCGACAGTCAGCGTATATAAGCTTCAGCAGCGGGGCCTCGCGCTCTTTCCTGACCGCTTCTGCAGGTGGACACGCGCTCTGCGGACACATGCACGTGAAGTTACAGGGCGGGAAAAGAAGGCCGCAGTGCGTGCTAAAGCTGAGGCTGTTCAGCTAGCTTCAGTGTGTTAGCGTGGTGCTGACGGGCCTCGAGCTAACAGCCACGTGGGAAGACTGAAAGATGGAGAGACCACGTGAGTTTTTGTTTTACTGCAAACATTGAAGTGTTAATAACTACGTTCAGCTCTCATAGCCACGTGACCTGAGGCTGGCATTGAGTTCAGTGACCTGTCAATGTTTGAATGTTTGATATTGCTTAGTCATGATAAACTGTGTCTTCAGGTGGGCTGCAGTGTGGCCGCTCTCTGCATGGCTCTAACATAACGCTGTGCTGGCTCCGTGTGGCCTGACGTCCTGTGAGGTACGTGACCGTGAGGTGAAGTCTCTGCTGCCTTCACGCAGTCTGTCAGTGATGAAAACTGTGAATAGGAAGTGCCGTCTGATGCGATAACTGACGATGTTTCATAATCACTGTTCTGAGCCTGGAGCTGCACTTTGTGGCTCACAGCGGTGATCTGATCTGTGAACTGTTAATGTTGATTACATCGTTTCTCTAACAGGTCAGAATGGGTTAATTCCAGACGATGGCGAGTCGAGACTGAGGTTGGTTTAATAATGCACTTAAAATGCAGCTATTAAATGTAGTGATGAAATCTAAACTGAAATAGCTGGAATTACCGGCAGACTGCTCAGTGGTGATCTTTGGTTTTCTGAACATGAAGACTTCTGTAAGATGTTAAAATTACAAAGTGTTACCATGAACTAAACATGACCTCCCCTCCTGTAGCTAGGAAAGACTGACAAGGAGCTGTCGAGGATGAAAGTCTGCCCACTCAAGTGTGAATGACGGGTGAGAGAAGCGTGGAACTTCAGTTCCGTCAGATGCGACAACATCCCCTTTTGTTACTCAACGTCGCCTCCCTTCTGTGATCTGAAGCTGTCTTTTCCCTTCTCACAGGAAACCATGCCGCTCTGCCTGTGCACCCACCTGAACCAGCCGACTGACCAAGGTTCACTTCTCGCAGGTGAATTTGCACTGTACATTTAAAAAGAAGGAACTCCCTGCGTCGGTTATGATGAAACTTAAACTGAAATAGCTGGAATTACCGTCAGATTGTTCAGTGGTGATCTTTGGTTTTCTGAACGTTGTTAAACAAAGATCCTGCTGTGGATGGACTTGGTTCAAGTTGTTCACTCTAATGTGTTCTTTCCCAGGGGTGGAGCTGGTTCTTACGGACTGCAGCTGCTGAAATGTTTGTAAGTAAAATTGAGATGCTAAACTTTAAAAATGGTCACATGAGCTTAAACTCACCTTTTATGCTTTGGAGAAAAAATCCTGTTATTTGAGGCTCTTTGCTCTAAGAGTCCTGAACTCTGTGATGAAAACCTGGAATAGGAAGTGCCGTCAGATGCGACAACTGACGATAGTCTCTAATCCACTTTTCTGAGTGTCTTAAAGCTCATGGAAGATGGATTTTCGAAAAGCATTTATCTGAACTAATTTTTCCACATTTGTGTTTCCAGGTGCTGATCGCCCTCCTGCAGTCTGACAGGTAACTTTAAAAACTGTAGTGAACAAACCTCTGTGATCTGTTGTCATGATGAAATCTAAACTGAAATAGCTGGAATTACCGGCAGATTGTTCAGTGGTGACCCTCGGTTTTCTGAACAGTGGCTGGCAGCATCCCATAGTAGACTTGTGTGAAATAACTTGCTGACAGACATCCTCTCTCACCCTTCAGAACTGGATATGCCAGTGTATACCTGCAAAGCTTGTGGTGAAGTGTGACTCATAAGGTGAGTGGTCAAACTGAGGTGGTGGTCATAACTAGAGGACCAAACTGTGCTGGTCAAATGTAACTCACTGCATCACAGCCCCTGCTGGGTAGACTTGGTCATTGCAGCATTAAATATCAGGCACATCCACTTAAAAGTGGAAAATGATGAGGCTGTATTCCTATCCAAATTTCTAGGACTGAATTTAGTCTCATGTTGACTGGTACTGTTGAAGTGTAGCCTCTAGCAGCATGATGGAAGGAAACCTGACACTGACAGAATCATGGTACAAGGCTCTGGAAGCTGTTCCATTGTACCAGTTAGACACACAGGTTAACGATGAGGATTAGTTATTTATCTACCCACCCTATGCTTTTCACTGCACTGATCAGCTGATCTTTCTCTGCAACATGAATTAATCCTTATGTAAAGACTAATCTGGCTCTTCTCCTTCAGGTGGACTCATGGACACAGGTCTGAAGATGGACATCAACATGTTGAGATGAGAGATTTTTGAAGCTGAAATGTTGGTTGTAATAAGCCTGATTTGAAACGATGCTGTAGCTTCTTGAACGTCCACTAATGCACAAACCTACAGTGACCTCATGTACACACAGCATGTAAACTCTAAACAACTTGGGTGATTAAATCTCGTAACTGTTAGACTGATAAATGACTGTCTTGGTGCACAACAAAGGTGGAATACCAAGTATAGAAGATATAAAGATTTATACAAATGTGTGTTACAAGATCTCTACAGTTCTGTGTAGTAAGTAGTGTGAATATCTTCAAATGTTCAGGATATTTTGATGCACTCAAAGTGATAAAGGTGTGTAGTGTAACACATGGCGCCAGTAGACTGTTATTGTAACCTGGTGAGGGTCAGTGTACACTTAAAAATAAAGGTCTGAGTTATAACCTAAAGTGCTTCTTCATGGTGATTCATAGGGAACCTCTTACAGATCTGCAAGGAACATGTGTTAAGTGTCTTACCTGAAAGTACTTTAGGGGTCAATAGGTTTGGTGTGTAGCAGCTGGGAGTTAGAACCACACTAAAAAAAATCAATGAAACTAACTTTCCTGAAATTCAGTCAAGATTTTGCAGAGTTGGGTATCTCCTAAATTCTGAGCAGGTACAGAATTAAATAAATTTGAATGGAAGTTAAATAACTAATGGCATCATCCATAAAACTGTTTGTTTCTTTACAGAAAATAAAAAGAACAAAGCAGAATTTTGACTCTTCAATTCAGTTCCCCAAAGAACCTTTAAATGGCAAAAACAACACAGAACCAGTTTTTCTTAGAGCCTAGGAGAGGTTCATGAGGCCAGCAACAAGTCTGGTCTGAGATTTTGGTCCTGATCGCCTCCTGCCTGGAGTGTCTCAAAGGGTTTGTGTCCTGGAGAGTTTAAAGTCTGCAGCCAATCACCTTCTCAGCAGAGACATGCTGCAGTCTGTCCCTGTCTGTGGTAGCAGTGTACTAGATGGTTAGATTATACTTTATTCATCCCACAACAGGGAAATTCACTTATTACTTACAGCAGCAGAGTGTAATATAGACTACAGAATTAAAGTAAGTGCAAAAACGCAATGAACAGACAGAAGTATCTCAACCAACACAAAACAACAAAAACAATGTGCAAACATTGTAAGTAATCAGAATGGAAATATAAGTGTAAATGTATAGCCATGGTGAGTAGAGACAGGAACAAAGCCCAACATGATGAGGTGGTGCAGGTGTCATGTAGTCTGACAGCGGCCAGGTCGAAGAACCTGTAGAACCTCTCCTTACACCGTGGTGTAACAGTCTGTTGCTGAAGGAGCTGCTCAGGGACCTCACAGTGTCATGTAGGGGGTGAGAGGTTTTGTCCATAATGGATGTCAGCTTAGCTAACATTCTCCTCTCATCCACCTCCTCTGTGGAGTCCAGAGGACAGTCCAGGACAGAGCTCGCTCTTCTAAGTCTATTGAGTCTGCTCCTGTCCCTGTCCATGCTGCCCCCTCTCCAGCAGACCACAGCATAAAAGAGGCTGAGGCCACCACAGAGTCATAAAAAGTCCTGAGGAGAGCCCTGCACACTCCAAAGGACCTCAGTCTCCTCAGCAGGTGGAGGCAACTCTGGCCCTTCTTGTAGAGAGCATGGCTGTTATCAGTCCAGTCAAGTTTATTATTGAGGTGAACACCCAGGAATTTGTAGCTCTCCACCACCTCTATGTCCGATCCCTGGATGTTCACCGGTGTGAAGTGGGATGTTTTCCTCCTGAAGTTAATGGACCAAATCTCCTTTGTCTTGCTGGTGTTGAGCTGAAGCTGGTTGAGCTCACACTAGCTGACAAAGTCCCTGATGACCGTCCTATATTCCAGGTCCTTCCCCCTGAAACATCCAACAACAGCTGTGTCATCAGAAACCTTCTGGGTATGGCAGTGGGTATGGCAGTGGTGTTGTGGGTGAAATCTGAGGTGTAGAGGGTGAAAAGGAAGTGGCAGAGCACCATACCCTGAGGGGCACCTGTGTGGTGGAGCCTCACAAACTGTGGTCTGTTGGTGAGATAGTCAATTGTCCATGCAGCAAGGTGTTGGTCCACTCCCACGTTCTCCATCTTCACTCTGAGCAGTGAAGGCTGGATGGTGATGGAGGACGTGAGGTACATCCTCTGCTGGGCTTAGCTTATGACAAAACCTAGCATTGGTACAAGAAACCACAAACAGAAACAAATCTATGCTCATGGTTGGTAAACTTGTAGACGACTTGGGTGAACAAGGTTCAGTGTGAGAGGAATGAGCTAGAAGCTGAATATTGCTCCATGTTTGATCCCATAGAGTTGAATTTTGGTGCAAAATGGTTCCCAAACTTTTTCCTTAAGGGACCACTTTTCTATTATTGAGTAAACCGACGAGTCCTGACTAAGTGACATGTTTTATAGATAGTTCAGCTTGTGCTCAGTGCAACTGATAAACTGTACAATTCACGCAAACAGTAGCTGCAGGAAGTTTGTGTGTGTGTTTTATAAACTCTGTCTGTGCTATGTATCATTTAATTAATGTAATTGTGTACTATGTAATATGATATATGTATTTAATCTTAAAATGACCATGCTGTCGTCAGAGATGAAGGAAACAGACTGACTTCTTGACAACAATACTACACTCAGAATATTTCTTCTTATGAAATCTTCCTTCCAGTGTGGATCGTCTGTTTGTGTTTAGTCCTGTCTGATTCTACACACTGCCCATGTCAACACTCCAGGTTGTGGTATTTGAAGCAAACTTGATGCAAACAAAGTGGATCAATGATCAACAGAGCAGAAATGTGGTAAACATAGGTGAATATTGGAGATTTATTTTAAGAAATAAAGAAAGCTTAGAGCCCAGAAGGACTCAGAGCACCTGTCTAAAAAATATCTCCACCTTCATCCCTGCTTTTTAATATTATGGATGCTCTAAGATTCTGTTGTGGGAGATGACCTGACCACCGTGTTGTGTAAGATGTTTTTTCTATTGTGTCTATAGGGGAGTTCATATGTGCTGAACGTAACTGCTGTGTTTTTGACTGCATATAGACCCCAGTAGAATTCTAGAAAATAGAAACTCCCTACATATCAAACCACACAACAATAACAGGTCGCAGTTTGTATTTTTAACAACTGCCAGGATGGGAACCATTACTTAACCTCAAATCCTTGAAACTCAAAAACTGATTGGTTGAGGATATTTATGCCATACAAATTAGACATTGCATGGCTTAAATGGATAGATAGTAATTAAACCTTCTCCCCACAGCTGGGATTTTACATGTGTCTTACACAAACATTGTGCAATGTGCAACCTTTAGGTTGATTTGCTAAATCTGACTGTAGCTATGTGAGTAATTCAATGCGTGACAGGATGCAGGTCTGATCACAACTTTAAAATATTTGCAGGATAACTTCTTCAGTCACTCTGTGTTTTTTGCTTCAAACAGCTGCCAGAATCCAACTTCACGGCTAAGTTCTCAAATTGCATGTCACCTTTCTGCAATTTCCTCCTTTGAGTTTTGCCTCAAAGTTGTTGACCAGTTGCTGCTTTTTGATTTCAGACACTTCTGCTACTGCTCTCCAACATGACATCCATCCCTCTATGAAGATGGAGGTGAAGGAAGCCCTTCTAACCCAGTGAAATTTAAAGGCCAAGACTTTAAGCGGCTCAAAGAAACTCTGCTCAGTCAAGCGAAGAAATCTGAAGATAAAACTTTCCCGGCAAACCTCAACTCTCTGGACTGGACACCTCAGAGCAGCTCAGTGAGGTGGAGTAGCTTAGACCACGTGTATCTATCGTCTAAAATCATGAAACAGTTACAGCGTTTCAGAAAGAAAAGATTCACACGTCTTTCACCTTTTCTAGGACCTTAACCCTGATGCTGTGTTGTTGACAGGGCTTCAGGTTTGACTTCAAACAAGGGGAAGTTAGTATGCTCACTTGAACAATTATGAATATCCTCCTTCATCATTTGTGTTGTGCAGATTTACAGTAAAGCCCTTTCTAACTCAGGTTTATGATCAGTTAAATGTCACGAACACAGCTGTCAAGTGCAAAACTATGATGGTTTGTGGGGCTTCTACAGAGATAAGAGACAGAATTATGATTCATTAGGTCAGGACATGGAGGTTCATAACAACCATCACCCACTGTAAACTTGTGAAATGTGCCTGTTTCAGGAGAAAGGAAAAGAGATTTTGAACAAGTTTGGTCTGGTGGAGGGTCACACCTTTGCTGTGACAGGAATCAAGCAGGTTTGTACTTGACACCACATGGAGTACTTTAACTTGTTTTTGCTCTCTTTTAATAAGAAATAAAATCAGTGTTATTAATATGTAAGCACAGGCTATTGTTATATATTATGATTCGTTCAACAGGTAGCAAGCAATGGGACCAAAGTGAACCTGGTGAGAATCTGGAACCCATGGGGTGAGAGGCTGCTGTGACAAGTAAGGAGCCGTGAAGCTGTATCTGAATACTCAGGCTGACATGATGAATCGTTCCATAATGCCACGTGCATGTGGTTTAGTCCCCTTCACAACAAATCCATTTGTTGTACGAATTATAAGCAAAGCTGATTTGTGTTACAGCTCAGAGAAGTGGAATACTGTAAGCACTGAGGGACGTGACCAGTGTCTGAACGTACGCAACGATGGAGAATTCTGGTTAAACAATGACAAGAGCAGTAACTGAAAAAACAGGCTGCTGTGTCCTTAATGGTTTGTAAGCCTCTGCTTCTCCCTCTAGTGGTACATGAAGGAAATATATGTTGAAAATGAAATAGGAATTTTCAAATAAAAATAAACTATGAAATCACTGAACTGTAATTTAGTTCTAATAAAATATTTGCTACATAGTCACATTCATGCACTTAGTGCACACGTATAACCATTATTACATACAAGCTAATATGTGATGGCAGTATAGTAAGTGGAGGTAAAATGAATGGGAAACACTACAAACAGGAACTATTAGGAAGAGTAGTGTGGCTTAGGCCTCCTGCATAAACTGTCCGTAACTGAATTGGGTTGGTTGACACTGCGGTGGCACTGGAATCATGGGTGGAGTTGAGCAAGAGAATAAAAAATAAATTAGTTAGCCTATTAACTATCTGGGAAGTGGATCAACACTGTGTTGATCTCTACCCAGCTCTCACTGCCTCCTCCTGCAACTGGGCAGTCATCCAAAACTGTGTTTAATCATGTAAAACAGTTCTGAAACATACATACAGGTTCCTTCATATGCAAAAGTCTTTCCATGGATTAGTTTAAATCTTTTATGGTATTTGGTGTGTTCTGTGGTTCCCTCCATGTAACATAAAAAAAAAAAAACAAGGTTTATTCATCAGTATTTTAGGCTGCCACAAAAGCATAAATATCTGTCTGAGGTTTTAAAATCAGCAATGCTACATTCAAAGGTGTCTGTATATTTTAGTTTTAGGGTTTGTGGACCTTGCAGAGACACTGTCCAAAACCCCATCTGTCCTGTGGAATGTGAACATCCATCTAGTGCAAAACTGTGATGGAATGTGGGACATATAGAGGGTAAGAATGATGATTTAAAGGTAATCATCATCCTGTTATGTTGAATAGTAGTGGGCCCAAAATGCAAACACACACCTGAGAGCAGAATCAGTAAAACACTTTGTTGAGAGAGTGAGGGGGGAACCAGAAGCCACGCCCAGCAGCACTCACAAACAGAGAGAGGAGGCGGAAGCCTCATCATAGTGCATCCTCATCCAACATTTACATCGCTGACAAGTGCTTACCCATACTTCAGATACTTTTTCTAAACTCTTAACAGACAAAACACAACTGGCCAAATGGATCATTTTCTTCTCAAAAACACATTTTGTTAAATATATACTAACTCTTCATTTCAAAATAGAACACATCTTTCTTTGCACACACTAACTTTACCAAAACACTGGAAATCTGTCTTTTTGTAATTCTGTCAGAGTGTTCAGCTATTTCTGTGACTATGCTCCTGTGTTTAGACTCGCCTGTAATGATTACACACTGCAGTGGTCTGTGGCTTCACATTTTAGCATGGTGAATCTGATGGTCTCGTCATTTTTGTCGATGGTGTCTTCTTGATGTGTCCGACAATCTTTTATCAAAGTATATCAGTTTATGGACTCCATATCTTCAAATTATTTACTTTGTCCAACCAACTGTACAAAATCCCTAAAACATTGAATTTAAGATGATATAAAACAGACAAAACCAGTAAATTCTTACATCGTATGAAGCAAGAAACAGATTTAAACTTCTGTTTACCTGATTTTAACAGTACTCACCATGTCAGAGATCACTCAGTCATTCAGTAGTCATGTTCTTCTTATAGAAGCTCTGACATAATGCACTACAGTAGATACTTTGGTCCAATCTTATAAAAAGTGTTGAATTATATCTTCTTTATTCCAATATCAAATTAAAATACAATATAACAATACATTGCACTGTAGTTTAAGATGTCCATAATGGAGGACATTGGTCTGATCATAGTCAGTGCCTGCCCTCTACTGGGATTATGTGAACAGTGCAAGCTGTGCCGTAAAGAATGATGACAGCACTACATGAAACATTAGAAAATGTCATTATTTGAATAAAGTTTTACTTGTATTACTGGTGTTACAGTTTTTTCATTCCATTTCACCCATACTTCAGATACTTTTTCTAAACTCTTAACAGACTCACACCTATAAAACACAACTGGCCAAATGGATCATTTTCTTCTCGAAAACACATTTTGTTAAATATATACTAACTCTTCATTTCAAAATAGAACACATCTTTCTTTGCACACACTAACTTTACCAAAACACTCGGTAGCTCTTTGACTCTCTCACTGTTCCTCTCAAAGGGAACAGTATAGAGCTGCTTCATCCGCACTCTGTGTTTGGACAATGTCCGCATAATGCTTGTGAGGCTGATGCTATCAATATTGTCAAATATCTCATGGTCCTCCACAATTCTAGTTTGAATTTCATGCAGATATATTGCATTATTTGCAACAACCATTTCTAGCTCTTGATCATTATTGAGGAGCTTTCCTCTTCTCCCAGAGGGAGGAAGACGTTGCATTCTTGTTTAGAAGGACAAAAAAATCAACATATGCATTACTATATGGCTTTATTGACATGTCAAGTGAGAATCGAACCAGTCCATGTAAAATACAATAGTTACCTGTTGGTTTGTTGAAAGATGCGTATAATGGAGGCAACCACTGACCGCCTCAAATTGGGCTGCACTCTTTCACCTGCCTGTCTTAGTGAAAGGCCGTGGTTGATTACATGGCCAATGATAGTGGCACAAATTTTATCACTGACTACAGTTCTTGCAGCCCTTGGAATGCCCCCACTACGCATTCCTACACCTCTACCTTGCCCTCTCCCTGGCCCTGCTCCTCTCCCTGTTCCTGTACCTCTCACTGCACCTAAAGTATGGGTAAGTGCTTGTTAGCGACTGAAAAAAACTGTATTATAAGCTGAGATATATTGTTTTTGAACTGATATCATTGCAGAAGCAGAGGTTTTTATTCTGTATCTAAGGTTTGGAATATTGTTTTTGCTACTGTGGAATTCGTAAATAATACAAAAACAACCTTTTTAACAAGTTTGGTCCGGTGGGCCGTCCTGCCTTTGCTAATTTGAGTTAAACCGGTTTGTACTTTACAAAGCATGTCTTATTCTTTTAAGCAAGTGATTTATGGATGAGACAGGTCAGCTGATCACTGATTCCACCTGGCAGAACTGCATTTTTTCTAAGATTACATGGCTGTGTGGCTTTCAGAAGTAAACATGCAGGTCTAAGTAATGTAAAAATAGCCAGAGGGTAACTCCTGTGGGACTCCAGACATGCAGGCACCTACAAAACACAGGTGCCGAGGTGCCCTTGAGCAAGCTGTCACGCCACATTTTCTTGTCTTCTTCTTCTGCTACATACACTACCATTCAAAAGTTTGCAGTCACTTAGAAAATTCCATGTTTTCAAAAGTAAAGCAATTTTTCTGTCCTAAAAATAACATCAAATTGATAAGATATACATTTTAGACATTGTAAATAGTGTAAATGACTATTGTAGCTGGAAACAGCTGATTGTAATGGAATATCTACATACCAGCAACCATCACTCCCGTGTTCCAATTGCATGTTGTTTGCAAATCCAAGTTCATCATTTTAAATGGCTAACCATTTGCAATCGTGGTAGCATAGCTGAAAACTGTTGTGCTGATTAAAGAAGCAAGAAGTTATGGATAGACAAATCCAAGTTAGAGGTGTTTGGATCACAAAGTAGAACATTTATGAGACACAAACCAAATGATAAGATGAACCTTGTCAATGGCTATATTACCTGTTCCTGCCAGTTTGAACATAGATATAGAAACATCAATGCTTCAAGCTGAACATGTTACTGGTTACTTACTTGAATTAAATTCAGTTACTGCGGCGATCTAATCAGCTCTGCCACTTCTGCATCGGTCACACACATCGCTAACAAGTAAATTCAAAAAAGCAGAGCCACAATTTCCACTGACAAACACATTCTTTAGAAAATACTGTGCACGTAACTTTCTAACCTTTTGGGGAAGGCACGTTTCTCATGCATAAAAGCACATTTTAAAATGAAAATAGTTGTTTAATAAAATAATAAATTTACCATTCCAAAAAAGCACTAACCTGTTTTTAGCAATGACTTTGCTAAAAACAATTCTTGATAAGATTGACTTTATTTTGAAATCACGTCTGTGTTATAGATGTAGTCAGTCTAACTCCTCATGGCTCTGCTGCACAAACATTTAGAGGAATGCACAGTATACATATATCATCACGTCACATTTTGAACCAATTTGGGTTCACTTGTTGAACTAAACATGACATAAACATGTTGTATAATAACACACTGAGCAATACAATAAAATTTAATTCCAAAAACACTCACATGTTTCATTGCTGGTTTGAATTTTGTTTTGTGAATATGGGAATATGCAGCACCAGAGCACCATATGGTGGATATATTTACAGAGAGAGGGGTTAAGAACAGGTTCTTCCACACATAAGCCTTTGGGATGTTTGGCTTCAGTTTTTATTGCATTCTTTTTTGATCGCTTGACTAGAACTTTTTCTCTCTTTTTCTGCAGTGACCTCTGCTCCATGGCAATGGTGCAGGAGGCTGAGCTTTTGTCGTAGACCCATTCACAATAGCAAAATGATTTCTCAAAAACTAAGCTGGAATATGGTGGTCATGACATGATGTTAAGTAACTTATACTGAGGATGTGGTTTTAAAAAAAAAGGGGGAAAAAGACTTCCAGAATCAACAGCCGCTAATCTAAACAGGTGATTCTTCCAAAGATGCACATATTGTGTGTAAAACTGTGACTTCTGCTCAAAATGAGTGAGACTGCGGTAAACACAACACAACGCAGCAAACACTTTGTTATTGTTATATGTTAAGATATTCATGACAAACAGGAAAGTTAGCTGGCTGTGTACTGACTGACCCTCACAGAAACACACACAGCCTCTCATAGTAGAGCTGCTAACTCAGCAACAACACACAAACCCACAAACTAACTATCCAGTCACAGCTGTATACCTATTCTAACTTGCCTTCAAATCGTTTTAGTCTGTTTTCACTCTGATGGAGACACAGTAATGCTGAAACGTTGCTGTGTTTGCACTATGAAAGGCAGCAAATCAAATCATTTATTGTCTTCGCTCAGGAATTCTCTCATACTTTGCATATTTATCTCCAAGTTTTAATGCAGCTGCTTTATTTCTTCATTCGACTAAGTTGCACTATTCTATATGCAAATGATGTTTGCGTTAAACTTTGGATTTTTGTAGGAATCTGAAACGTGCAGCGAGGCTGTTATATAATAAATCTTCCTCACATGTTACCTGCATGCACCTGTTTCTGAAAATAAAACATGCATGGTTTGTGTTATAGATCATAGCTGCAGGCTATGGGGGCTTAGAGCAATGTGTGATGAGAAGTTCTTGTCAAGCTATCAAAACAGAATGCAATAAAAACTGAAGCTCAACATCTCAAAGGTTATGTGTAACATACATCACTGTTGTGGCTGGATTAACCTGTCCTGGGAGCCGCAGGGCTCCTGTTAACCCCCCTCTCTGTACATTGTGTGTTTTTGTCACATTAAGTTTAGGAAGTGAACCCAAGCGCAGACACGAAGATAAAGAGAACAAACAGAGACTTTAATGACTTACTGAAGATACAGGTTACACAAAATAATAAAAGGGTGGCTGAGAATCCATAAAAAACAAAATAAATCCAAGAAAAATCTCACAAAAAAAAGTCAAACAACGGAAAAATACAGAACTGGAATGCAGGACCATGAAGAGAAGCACAAAGACTGAATAAAGTGTTCAGACTGCACAGTGTGATACAACATGTTCCAAAAAGTTTATTTCAAAGACACAATCGAAGTAGAAATCTGTGGAGACTGTGAATACTGTGGCTGTTAAGGAAAGCAAAACATGTCCCTGTTGAGGTTGTTTGGAGTCACTGACTTGGGCCAGCATGCATTTAGTATTACTGATATATTGATGCAGATACGTGCAACCACAGAGGAAGTATTCCGATGCTTTACTTAAGTAAAAGTACTAATACCACATTGAGTAAATACATCATTGCATGTGAAGTTCCTGCATTGAAAATGTCAAACTATGTAAGTATAATCAGGGAAATGTACTTAAAGTAATGCAGAAACACGTCTGCTGTGACTGATATGTGAAGCATGCATTGATGTAAAAGATCTGATTAATAGCTCATTAAACCAGAGCTCATTTTGGATTATAACAAATGATGTTTTATTATTATATATTAACCTGCTGATCACTCTACCTTGCCCTCTCCCTGGCCCTGCTCCTCTCCCTGTTCCTGTACCTCTCACTGCACCTAAAGTATGGGTAAGTGCTTGTTAGCGACTGAAAAAAACTGTATTATAAGCTGAGATATATTGTTTTTGAACTGATATCATTGCAGAAGCAGAGGTTTTTATTCTGTATCTAAGGTTTGGAATATTGTTTTTGCTATTGTGGAATGTTGTGTGTTAACATTCGTAAATAATACAAAAACAACCTTTTTAACAAGTTTGGTCCGGTGGGCCGTCCTGCCTTTGCTAATTTGAGTTAAACCGGTTTGTACTTTACAAAGCATGTCTTATTCTTTTAAGCAAGTGATTTATGGATGAGACAGGTCAGTTGATCACTGATTCCACCTGGCAGAACTGCATTTTTTCTAAGATTACATGGCTGTGTGGCTTTCAGAAGGAAACATGCAGGTCTAAGTAATGTAAAAATAGCCAGAGGGTAACTCCTGTGGGACTCCAGACATGCAGGCACCTACAAAACACAGGTGCCAAGGTGCCCTTGAGCAAGCTGTCGCGCTGGTACTGGTTACTTACTTGAATTAAATTCAGTTACTGCGGCGATCTAATCAGCTCTGCCACTTCTGCATCGGTCACACACATCGCTAACAAGTAAATTCAAAAAAGCAGAGCCACAATTTCCACTGACAAACACATTCTTTAGAAAATACTGTGCACGTAACTTTCTAACCTTTTGGGGAAGGCACGTTTCTCATGCATAAAAGCACATTTTAAAATGAAAATAGTTGTTTAATAAAATAATAAATTTACCATTCCAAAAAAGCACTAACCTGTTTTTAGCAATGACTTTGCTAAAAACAATTCTTGATAAGATTGACTTTATTTTGAAATTACATCTGTGCTATAGATGTAGTCAGTCTAACTCCTCATGGCTCTGCTGCACAAACATTTAGAGGAATGCACAGTATACATATATCATCACGTCACATTTTGAACCAATTTGGGTTCACTTGTTGAACTAAACATGACATAAACATGTTGTATAATAGGTAGTAGGTTGTAAAAATTCAGAAAAAAAGTGTTCCATGATTGTTATAGTTACCAGATAGTCAAAGTGACACATTCATAATGTTTGTTTTGTCCAACCAATAGTCAAATATTAAAAATAAATAAAAATAATCAAATTGTCACATTTGAAAAGGGAGAACTATTCAATGTTTTTGCACAGCACAACATCAGGTACATTTCCTTTTGAATTGTTGTGCAGTACCATGTGGGAAAACGACAATGAGAGTTACATGCAGGATTTATAATAAAGACCTAATTATAAGCATAGCATGTCTGAATGTGTTTCTGAAAGAATTTGCCCCAAGGCAAGTCTTAACTTTACAGAGGCAGATTATATCTCTCACTTCACACACTGATGGCATTGGCTGCCATGCAAGGTGCCAACTGCTCATCAGTTTGAGGAGCTAACCATTCACACACTGATGGCTCAGCCTTCAGGAGAAATTTGGGGTTGAGAATCTTGCCCAAGGACACTTCAACATGCAGACTGGAGGGATCGAACCACCGATCCTCTGATTATTGGACGACCCGCTCTCCCTCCAAGCCACAGCCGCCGCTTCATAAAAAACATAAACCGCTGTGTTGAATTTTTACATGTCTGTACAATACAGACATTAACAATTATGTCACATGTAGAACTGGCACAGGACCACCCACTATGATTTTCAATCCTACAGCTCAAGTTTTTAAAAAACATATTGGAATTTAAG
The DNA here is from genome assembly GCF_000972845.2 of Larimichthys crocea. Taxonomy (NCBI): domain Eukaryota; kingdom Metazoa; phylum Chordata; class Actinopteri; family Sciaenidae; genus Larimichthys; species Larimichthys crocea. The sequence goes on from NC_040032.1 coordinate 945,754, forward strand.
GTTTTTATTTTGGCTACTACACATGCATAAAAGACTGAAATATGATTCAAACAGTACAAGTTGTACAGAACTTCTATTTTTGCAGACATTCAATACTCTGCTCTATATAACATTTTGTGCTTCAGCACTATATGCAAATAATCAAGTGCTCCTCCTAAAGCTGTCAACATATATCTTATCCAGACATATTTTGTCCCAAGGGCACTGCAAACCTGAAAATGTAAGAAAGACAAGTGACAGAAGACAAGAACAGAAAGATAATTATTAGGTGCTGAGATTGTTGACAGAGCATTTCCCTTTGAATTGTCGTGCAGTACCGCACTGTGTACTTAGGTACATTCCATCATTGGATGGGTGTGAAGAGTGTGCTCGTAAAATTCACTTGAATGTATATAGTTGTGACATTTATACATTAAAGGCTTAAATGCATGAATAGTCTAGTAATAGAACTCTAAGTGAGTAAACTTCAGTTATAAGTTGCTGTGCAATGCAAGCATTAGAACGTTCAAATCAAAAGTGTAAAAAACACACAGCAAGCACAAAAAAAATAAAATAAAAAAAAGATATCGATCCTAACCTCAGGCCAAATGATGTCTAAAGTTTAATATGTAAGTTTAGATTGTTGTTTTGCTGAGAATGCAGCCATGTTCCTCCCTGCCAACAACCTATCAGTCAGTGCTGTAATTCTGGCATGTATTTCCTCTGCTCTGTATGAGACTGATATCTGGAATGCAGTTGTTGACTATAAATAATGTTCAGATTTTCTAGCCCCATCACTTTAAAACTGCTGCCAGACTCTGACTCACAGGTAAGTTCTGCTTTCAGACACTGCTGCCACACGACATCCACCCGTATCAAGATGGTTCACTGCCTCCATAAGGACAGTGATGATGGGGGAAGCTCGTCTAACCCTGTGGGATTTAAAGGCAAAGACTATATAAAGCTCAAAGAAATCTGAAGATGTTTCCAAGCAAACCTCGACTCTCTGGGAAAACTGGAGGATTTCACATCAGAGCAGCTCATTGAGGTGAAGTGGCTAGGACAACACGGAAGTCAATCTGTCCATGCAGGGACATTTTTGTTTGAGGTTATCCAAATGTCTCTCACCTTAGGACCTTAACCCTGATGCATCATTTGTTGTAGGCTTAAAGATTACAAAGGAGATATTAGCATGCAAACTTACAATATGTAAAAAGCCATTCCAGTTACTATGGTTACCCATGATTAAACTAATGTAATGTCCTCTCTGTCACATTGTGCTGTGTGAGCAGCTGCCACCTCAATTCTCTTAATTTAGTAATGTTTTTGCCTTGTCTATTTTATGTCATACTGTTACTATTTCTATGCATATGTTTTATGTTTATTCCCTCTCTGTAATAACCACACACACACACACACACACACACACACACACACACACACACACACACACACACACACAAATGCTGTGAATGAGTGGCATGTCTCATGTAAGAGTGTGGGGTGTGTGTGTTATGAGCCTGTTTTAAGCGGACAAAGATTGGTGAGAACATTCTTCCATAGCTCAGCACCTGAGGGGTTTCTTCACTGAATCCTCAAGGTCATAAGCTGAGCATTCAGAAAACCAGCAGCAACACTGTTATGCTGTTTTAAATCGAAATCCTTAGAGCCACTATTGCATTTTGTAAACTTTCATTTCTTCTTGTACTGACTAATTTGTAACTTCTCATGACATGTTTTCTCTCTGCCAAAATGTGTGAGCATGTCATAAGTGATGCACATTCCTTTTAAAGCCCTCCAGATCATTTCCACATACCTGTTTGTTTTCTACTCCTGAAGCTTTAAGTTAGTGACTTGTCAACTGGCATAAGCTCAGTAGGGAGTAAAGCTGCAGAAACTGATGGCACCTGCTATTAAACTTAGTGAATTTGAAAGTTTATCTACTTCAAATGACCACACATTACAATGTTGTTAATTCATATTTTGCTTTGCTTTTTGGTACGTTCTGACTTTGCTTAAAGTAGTGAAGTCATTTAGTATCCCAGCATATATAGTGACACTTCTTCCACATACCATGTGGGAAAACGACAATGAGAGTTACATGCAGGATTTATAATAAAGACCTAATTATAAGCATAGCATGTCTGAATGTGTTTCTGAAAGAATTTGCCCCAAGGCAAGTCTTAACCTTACAGAGGCAGATTATAACGTCTCTCAGCAAACTATGTGCTGACATGTCTGGGAGGAAGTGTTACATCAGTTCACTTTGATAAGGTTTTCATAAATGGTAAATGGACTGTACTTATATAGCGCCTTTCTAGTCTTCTGACCACTCAAAGCCCTTTTACAGTACACATCTCATTCACACATTCACATACATTCATACACTGATGGCATTGACTATTACCCAACCCACACTTCAGACTTTGTTTACTTGCTCAGATTTGGTCATTTTCCTGGTTTATGCTTCTACATGTGTAAATATGCTACGTACAGTACTTGATTTGTTTCTCTTTCGTCTGTTTTTATGACCGGCACTCATAAATTGCACGTCTGTCCGTCCTGGGAGAGGGATCCCTCCTCTGTGGCTCTTCCTGAGGTTTCTTCCACCTTTTTTCCCTGTTAAAGTTTTTTTGTGGCAAGTTTTTCCTCACTCGAACCGAGGGTCTAAGGACAGAGGGTGTCACTCCCTGTACAGGTTGTAAAGCCCTCAGAGGTAAAATGTACTTTGTGACTTTGGGCTATACAAATAAAATTTGATTTGATTTGATTCAATTTGATTTGATTTGATTTGTAAATGACTATTGTAGCTGGAAACAGCTGATTTGTAATGGAATATCTACTTAGGTGTACAGAGGCCCGTTATCAGAAACCATCACTCCTGTGTTCCAGTTGCATGTACATTGTCTTTGCAAATCCTAGTTCATCAACTCTCTCATACTTTGCACATTTATCTCTAAGTTTTAATGCAGCTGCTTTATTTCTTCATTCGACTGAGTTGCACTATTGTAGATATGCAAATGATATTTGCGTTAAAGTTGTAGAGAGAGAGAGGAGAAATTACATTTTTGTAGGAATCTCAAACCTGCAGCGAGGCTGTTATGTAATAAATCTTCCTCACATGTTACCTGCATCCACCTGTTTCTGAAAATTCAAAAACATGTTTGTGTTATAGATCATAGCTGCAGGCTATGGGGGCTTAGAGCAATGTGTGATAAAAAGTTCTTGTCAAGCTATCAAAACAGAATGCAATAAAAACTGAAGCTCAACATCTTAAAGGTTATGTGTAGTGTACATCATTGTTGTGGCTGGATTAACCTGTCCTGGGAGCCACTGGCTGTTAAGGAAAGCAAAACATGTCTCTGTTGAGGTTGTTTGGAGTCACTGACTTGGGCCAGCATGCATTTAGTATTACTGATATATTGATGCAGATACGTGCAACTACAGAGGAGGTATTCTGATGCTTTACTTAAGTAAAAGTACTAATACCACATTGAGTAAATACATCATTGCATGTGAAGGTCCTGCATTGAAAATGTCAAACTATGTAAGTATAATCAGGGAAATGTACTTAAAGTAATGCAGAAACACGTCTGCTGTGACTGATATGTGAAGCATGCATTGATGTAAAAGATCTGATTAATAGCTCATTAAACCAGAGCTCATTTTGGATTATAACAAATGATGTTTTATTATTATATATTAACCTGCTGATCATTTGTAGGTTGTAAAAATTCAGACAAAAAGTGTTCCATGCACTGTGTACTTAGGTACATTCCATCATTGGATGGGTGTGAACAGTGTGCTCGTAAAATTCACTTGAATGTATATAGTTGTGACATTTTTAAATGAAAGGCTTAAATGCATGAATAGTCTAGTAATAGAACTCTAAGTGAGTAAACTTCAGTTATAAGTTGCTGTGCAATGCAAGCATTAGAACGTTCAAATCAAAAGTGTAAAAAACACACAGCAAGCACAAAAAAACAAAAGAATTGTGAAACTTTATCTACTTCAAATGACCACACATTACAATGTTGTTAATTCATATTTTGCTTTGCTTTTTGGTACGTTCTGACTTTGCTTAAAGTAGTGAAGTCATTTAGTATCCCAGCATATATAGTGAAACACTTCTTCCACATACCATGTGGGAAAAAGACAATGAGAGTTACATGCAGGATTTATAATAATGACCTAATTATAAGCATAGCATGTCTGAATGTGTTTCTGAAAGAATTTGCCCCAAGGCAAGTCTTAACTTTACAGAGGCAGATTATATCTCTCACTTCACACACTGATGGCATTGGCTGCCATGCAAGGTGCCAACTGCTCATCAGTTTGAGGAGCTAACCATTCACACACTGATGGCTCAGCCTTCAGGAGAAATTTGGGGTTGAGAATCTTGCCCAAGGACACTTCAACATGCAGACTGGAGGGATCGAACCACCGATCCTCTGATTATTGGACGACCCGCTCTCCCTCCAAGCCACAGCCGCCGCTTCATAAAAAACATAAACCGCTGTGTTGAATTTTTACATGTCTGTACAATACAGACATGATCATTATGTCACATGGAGAACTGGCACAGGACCACCCACTATGATTTTCAATCCTACAGCTCAAGTTTTTAAAAAACATATTGGAATTTAAGGTTTTTATTTTGGCTACTACACATGCATAAAAGACTGAAATATGATTCAAACAGTACAAGTTGTACAGAACTTCTATTTTTGCAGACATTCAATACTCTGCTCTATATAACATTTTGTGCTTCAGCACTATATGCAAATAATCAAGTGCTTCTCCTGAAGCTGTCAACATATATCAAGTCAGAAAACTGGTTTTTCCAGACCTCTGTAATTTTGTTTTTTCTACACCTTTTAGGGGGTGGTGTCAACTCCAGCCTTATGTAAGACACTGTGTATATAAGTCTGCTCCAAAGACCAAATGGGTACCAAGACACTTCTCTTGTGTGGAAGCTTGTAGTTGGTTGCAGCTGCCTTGCAGGTAAATGCTGATCTCCATTAATCTCTAAAACACAGTTTATATATTTCAGATTGGATCCAGAATTCTCTTATTTTGACTTTCTCCTTGTTTCTCAGAGTCTCTCTGAAGCATCTCGTCATCATGTCTGGAACTGGAAAGTGCACCTCCATCATCAACTTGCGTTACCAAGATGGCAGTGAGGGAAGCCCTTCCAATCCTGCCAAGTACAACAACCAAGACTATGCCCATCTGAAGGATAGCTATCTCCGCCGAAAGCAACTGTTTGTGGACAGGACCTTCCCACCTAACAGCCAGTCTCTGGGTAACCTGTCTGATTTGAGCAGCAGGCGTCTAAGTCAAGTGGAATGGCTTCGCCCAAAGGTAAAGTGTTCTTTCTTCATGTTAATATGATGATAACATATGTATATTTGTAGAGTATAGAAAAATACATATTTTTACGTTGTGAAGTTATAATTTTACATTACTTGTCAACAGCTGATTTATTTTCTTTCTTAAATTATTCAGGAAATCATGGAAGCGCAAAACATCAGCGGTGAGCCTGCTTTCTGTACAAAGGGAGCCTCAAGGTTTGACTTTGGACAAGGCTCTGTGGGTAAGCAAGAATCTAGCTAAAGACAACAAACTCATTGTACCTCTCTGAGGTGAAATTTTGAACTGTGGCCTGCTTCAGAAAAATATTCTTCATTTATTTTTCATTTACCAGGTAACTGCTGGTTTCTGGCTGCAATTAACTCGCTGACATTCCATAAAAGCCTCATGGTGCAAGTAGTGCCTATGGACCAGTCCTTCAATAACTATGCAGGGATATTTCACTTCAGGGTAAAGAAATATAATAATGCATGAAAAATGCTTTTAGAATAAATTCTGGTTATTGGCTAACTTGTAATTCTTACTTGTCCTGTCTGTGTCAGTTCTGGAGGTTTGGCAAGTGGGTGGATGTTGTTATTGATGACTATCTGCCAACACTCAACAAGAGCTTGCTGTCTGTGCGCTCCAAAAGCCAGAACGAGTTCTGGGCTCCTCTGCTGGAGAAAGCATATGCCAAGTATGAAACCAATTACTCCCTTTAGTAGATCACGGTCACCAAATTCAGGACTTAGAATGTTAGATGACTAAACTCGAAATCTCACCTCGGATGAATGATTTCTCCCTCAGAGTGTGCGGTACGTACGCAGACATGAGTGCTGGTTGGTCAACTGAGGCTGCCAAGGATTTCAGTGGAGGTGTGCACATGTCTTACCCACTCAGGAGGGCCCACGATTCAGGCCATGATAAGAACTTGTGGCTCTCACTAGAAAGAGCCACTGGGTGCAACTCAATGATTTGCTGTGGAACTGCCCAGAAAGGGGTAAGAACCAATTTCTTAGAAGTACATGTTTCAAATCAAACTCATTGATTGGGTTGATTTAACTGATCTGTCTGTTTCAGGGTGAGATTGTGAACACTGTTGCACACACTGGATTGGTCGATGCCCATGCCTATTCTGTCACAGCAGTCACTGAGGTAAATATATGTCAACTGAGAAGAAGGGTTCAAATAAGAGGAGTTTAATTGCCAGCAATATTTTGTCAGCCATATTTTGGTATTGGCTCATTTTTCAAATCATCATGTCATCTTTAGGTTGAGTATTATGGCTCCAAAGTGAAGCTGGTGCGAGTCATGAACCCTTGGGGCCGTCAAGAGTGGAACGGGAAGTGGGGTGACAAGTAATTACGTTTAATCATACATCCACCCATATGCGCATGTTAAAGCAATAAAACTTGCTGCACAAGTAAAAACTGAAGACTGATTGTTGCAAACTGAAATCTGTTCAGAATGTTGAATTCTGTCATCATTCTATTTCCTCTTGTGCTCAGGTCAGACATGTGGGAGAAAGTACGCCCAGAAGATCGGGAAAAGTGCTTTAACCGCGAAGATGGAGAGTTCTGGTAATTTAGCTCAATTCAAAGTGTGTGTTTACAGTAGTTTACATAAATGTTTGCTAGTTTACAATTTGCACACTGATCATTAAAACATTGCTCCATAGCACTACTTGATGTCAAAAACTAAACAGGGTGCCTTTGAATACTGAGGCCTGATGATGAATGGACAACATGTTTATATATTCTGAAGAACTAAAAGCCACATACATCTCCTCTTCATGTCACTGCACCTTTTTTTTGCTGTCCCAGTGGTTGACATTATATTTTCAGCTTTCCTTTTTCATTTGTCTCTTTTGCTGTGTGTGTTTTTATCCATCAGGATGGAGTTGGAGGACTTCTGTCACTATTTCTCGAACTTGTGCATCTGCTGTGAGAACCCCAACTTTCTTGATGGTGACCTCAGCTGCCAGTGGCAATGCATGATTTACGACGGCAGCTGGGTGGCTGGGAAATCTGCGGGTGGAAACGTCAATGAAAGTGAGCCGATATAATTATTTTACCTTTAACTGCAAGCATAAGATGTCTGTTGTGTCTTTTTCTTTTTTTATGCATACAAGCACAAAAAAACACCAAACTGTCTCTGAAGTCTCTTTATCAATATCTCTCATCACCTGTAGGAACCTTTGCAACAAATCCTCAGTACCGCATCCAGGTGACTGTCATAGATGAGAAGGAGCAGGGAGATGTGAACATCTTGCTTTCTCTGATGCAGAAGCCTCAGCAGGAGAATCGCAAAGAGATAAGAACCTTCCCAATGGCACTTACCCTCTTTAAGGTTTGCATCTTGAATTTTGGTTGAATGACTAAGCAATGTAAAATTTCATGTGAACAAAACAAACAACACACCAAGCTGATAAGATTTAACAAAAATAACGTAATGTGTGGGATAAATGATGAAGACTCAGATCAATAATCATTTTAGGCTATTTCTATGACAAGAATTAATGACATTCTTCTTCCCATTTCGCATCCAACAGGTTCCACCTGGGGTAAGTGTCAAATATCACACTCCACATATGCACACAAATCAATTTAAATGAATCTAAATAATGCAACTGAAGCAATTTCAATTCATTAAATATGGTTTCTATTCTTTCCAGACACCACAAGGACGCCTGGACATGAACTTCTTTGGGAGAAACAGGCCTGTGAAGAAATCACAGTCTTACACCTACGAGAGGGATCTGATTGAGCCGCACAGTCTGCAGCCGGGCGAATATGTGATCGTGCCCTCCACCATGAAGCCTTACAGGAATGGAGAGTTTGTTCTCTCTGTCTACTCCAAGACTGATGCTAAGATCACGTAAGGTCTTTGTGGTATTCGATTTCCAAAATGTGCTTTTACCAATGGTTCTTCACTAGACATTACATGGAAGTAGAAAGGAAGAAGAAAGGCTAGTTTTGGTTCACTGTTGCCGCTATCATCAACCTCAAACAACGCAGATAAAGTTAGCAACTAGCTGGTGAACATATTAGATGACATAGTAGCAGAGTGTAGAAAGTGGCCACTGTTGTAGGAAGCAGGTTTTTAACACATTCTCCTTCTGCATCCAGCCCCCATGATGGACATGATGATGATGATGATGACGAACATGGGCACACAGACTTGGTTCTTCCTGAGGTATGAAATAAAAGCATGCAGTGCATACTTTACTTTAGCATAAGTTAGAGAGAGCAAATATTGTCTGCCAGGTTCGTGTCTGATCCATCAATTTGTCGATTTTAGATACCAACTGACGGGAACAATGACACTGACAAGGATCCCATCCGTGCCTTGTTCAACAGCTATGCTAATCAGGTGTGTACTTTCCTTTGTTTTTACCTGTCTTAAAATCTCTCTCTCTGCTCATCCATCTGCTTGTTTATTTCTCTTTTTTCTGATATCAATCGATTACAGTTTTATGTCATTTCTGTGTGTGTTGTCAGAAGGGTGAGCTGGACGCCTTCCAGCTCAGGAAGCTCCTGAATGACAGGTTCCCTCATGGTGAGTCAAGTTAAACATGCATGCTTTGAAAACATTCAAAATCTTAATTTAATTTGTTGTCAATCATAAAAACCTTCATCTTTGTCCTTGTCTACCATTCACAGGAACCTATCGCGGCTTTGGTTTGGATACCTGCAGGAGCATTGCATCTAGTGTGGACGTATCCTCAAAAAACAAAACAAAACAAAAAAAAGCTAAAATGTTTAACCTCGTTTTCATTATCCTACATGCTAGAATGTGAAAATATCTGTGTCTGTTTCTTAACATGCAAAGACTGACCAAAAGAGGACAACATCCTTCAGTGAATTCTCAACTATCTGGAAGAAGTTGAATGAATACAAGGTGAGACATCTAATTTCTAGAGTTTCTAAGTTTTATTTATCCTGGACACTGTCGCTGATGTACAGTAAATAATAATTCATGTTTTTTACAGGCACTCTTCAATAATGCAGACTTGAGCAAGAATGGATCTCTGTCCGACTATGAGCTGCAGGTTGGAATTCAGCGTGCAGGTAACACCATTTATTGATATAAACTAAGTAAAAGTTAATAATACATTTATGCCAGTAAAGAAAAGGTGCACATGCTTTATATCCACGGTTCTAACAGGGTTTCTTATCCCTTTCTCTCTGTGTCTGTGCCAGGGATCGACCTAAACGATGGAATGGTGAGGATGCTGATGTTCCGCCATTCAGGCTACTCATCCACCAGTTTGGAGGATTTCATCGGCCTCATGTTCCGCCTGGAGAAGGCCTCAAGTGAGTAACCATGGCAACCACTAATCACGTCACTTTTATGAACCACACTGACATTGGTCTTTCTCAATTTCAAAACACGTTTCAGGTTTATGGTGCATTAGAAAATGACAGTTTTGACATTTTTGGTTTGTTTTTCTTTACAGATGTTTTCAAGAACAACTCTTCCGACGGAGTGATCCACCTGAGCTGGGAAGAGGTAAATCTATCTGTTTTTTTCTTTTATTTTGTTTTTTTCTCAAGACATCCAACATACAAAAAAATAAAAAGGGCAATGTTGGAATAAGGAAATACAAGTAGTCCTGCGTATAAAATGTCATTTTTTATCCAGTATTAATAGAAAAATGTATGTAAAGTAGTAAAAGTACTTCTGTGAGTGTTCTAAAGTATAGATTATTATTACTGATGCTTTTAAATGTATAAATAGCATTATATTGTTGTATTGGGTTAAGTTGTACCTAGCTTTAACCTTTTTACATGCTGGTAGTTTTATTCAAAACAATGCGTCATATTTTAATTTCATCTTTATGAATCATTGCAGACACTAACATTTCTTCAAACGTTTCTTTCATTTCAGTTCAGCAACTTCTCCTTGTACAACTAGAGTCAAGTTCACACAGGAGACACACAAGAGAAGAATGGTGCAACCAAACTCAGCTTCTTTGAAAACTCATGTCTTCCTGTGCAATAACCTGTAAAGTGGTGACACGTTTCTGTGATCAAATCATTCCTCCAGAATAAAACGATGTTACTCTCTGAAGTTTGAGCTGAAATCTTTATTCTCACACATTTCAACACTAAACTGCAAACAAACTGGAAGACAATGTGGAACAGAAATGATTTTATTAGCTCATCACTGACTACACCAGAAAGATACAAAAGTGATCAAACACAACAACACATCAATGGTTCACGCCTCATTCCATCCATCCATCTTTCCAACTAACCATAAGATAACATTTCCTATATACACTCATTTTCTTTATGCAGTGTTACAAGAGGCTCAAAACTCTTATTAAATATTTACAACATTCTTATTTCACAATGAGAGATCAAAAATCCACATATTCAAGAGATATTGTTCAGGTCTCTCTCATTTTTCGGGCCAATATATGTGAACACTTGAGAAGTAGTAGAAGAATGTCCCCACTTAAGTAAACCTTCTCTTAACTAAGACCATGAGCACACTCTGCTGTTCAGTCTGTGCGCTGCAGTGTACGATGAAGTCAAACGTTACAGGATGAGGTTGGCAATATTCCATTTTATTTCATATTGTCACGGATCCCATGAAAACAAACAAACCAACAAGGCATTGATCCTACTGACTAAATACTGTGTGTGTAGTGAAAGCCTGATAGATTTTATGCCTCAGACTGGTGACTGCTCCTCCACAGAAATCAAATAAACTTTACACTTGTGACCAGTGTGGGTATCAGGGCAGAAGAAGCAGCTAACTCATTGTCGGTTTTGTCTTTCCGTGGGATTTGTTGCATAAAAAACAAAACAAAACATAAAATAACAGTGGCCTTGTCCTCTTATTGTGCGCAGGTCAGGGATGTTCTCAGTCCTCCTCCTTCTCTATATAGGTCTTACAGGCTGAGCGGGCCATCTGTCGGGCCATGTACCGGTCTCTCGCAGAACTCACAGTCTGATCCGTGCTGCGCTTCGCAAACTTGTTCGCCTTCTCCATTTCCTCCTTCTCCTCGCCTTCCCGTCTCTGTTCGTCTTCCTTTTCCTTTCCGTCTTTCCTCGCAGCTTCCTTCTTCTCTGGATCTTTCTCTTCCCTCTTCCTCACCTTCTCTGGTTCCTTCCTCCTCTCCTTCTCTTCTTCCCGATCTTTGTCCTTCCACTTGTCTTCGTCTGGATCCCTCCTCCTCTCTCGTTCCCCGTTCTTATGTCTGTCTCTTTCTTTGCTCCTCTCCCTCTTCCCATGCCTGTCTTCCCTCTCTGTGTCGCCTTTGCCTCTGCCTCTGTCATTGTCTCTGCCGCTGTCTCTGTCTTTCCTCCTATCCCTGTCGTCTCTTCTTCCGCCATGTCTGTCATCCCTTTCTCTTTCCCTGTTTCGGTCTCTGTCTCTGTCCCTGTCCCTCCCTCTGTCTCTGTCTTGATCTCTGTGGCTCTTCTTATGTCTGTCTCTCTCCCTCTCTTTCTCCTTCTCCTCTCCGCTCCCTGATGAAGGCGACCTCTGCCTGTACTGGCGTTTGGAGTGGGCAGAGCCTGCTGCAGGCTTGCTAAACCCAGACTTCTGCTCTTGAGTCTCCTCATTGTCGCTACATGAACTTGGGATATTATCATGAGACGTAGATGAGGGAACAGGTGAAGTCCTCTCTGTGTCTTTTGAAACATTTGAGGTTTGAGTTCTGTGGACACAGGAACAGACAAATACAGTTAAAGGTTTAGAACAGGTTGAATATGTGCATGCTTCTTGTGTATGTGGATAAAAAGTCATTTGGAGCTACAACTGACTTATTTGCAGAGCGATCTGGTATCGCCTCCTCTCCAACAGTCTGATTCAGCAGGTGTCGGTAGAACCCACTGAGGTCTTTTTGTTTCTTCACATCCAAAGCAGCTAAAACAAACAAAAAGAATTCAAACATTTACAGTGTTTCACATACAGTGGCAGCAAAAGGCAATGCTAGGCGTCCCTGACAGCACAAACCCAACCGGACACATCTTTGACATAGCACAGCCATGATACTGTTTTGGTCCGTCCTTCATGCGACTTCAAACCCAACCCGCCCGCCAGACTTTGTTTACTTGCTCAGATTTGGTCATTTTCCTGGTTTATGCTTCTACATGGGTAAATATGCTACGTAGTTCATTTGTTTCTCTTTCGTCTGTTTTTATGACTGGCAGTTTGCATGGGGTGTTTTATTTTGAAAATCCACCGGATTCTCTGTGTTGTTTCTGGCTTCTGGTTAGCTCGAGGTGCTCTGTGAAAATTGACACCGGCTGCTCGTGGCATCCGTCAAAAATAGAACAGCCATGTATTCACCGCAAAGCCGGTGCTGGTAGAATTTGGGGGTTAGGGATTACAAAAAGTTGCAAAGGCTTCATATAAGCTACATGTTTACGGGTTATTTGAGAGGTGTGCAGCTCAAAGTCTCACCATATCACTTACAACAAAGTGTCATCTGCTCACAGCCTAAAAATAGGTGTAAATCACCAGTCTAACCTTCCATTTCTGCCTCTCTCTTCTCTCTCTCCTGAGCCTCCTTCTGCTCCTGCAGTTTTTGCTTGTAGGCGGAGGTAACGTAAGCCTCTTTATCGGCAAACTGCTCTCCCTCTGCCTCCCTCTCCTTCTGGATCTTCCTCTCCTCCCTTCGCTCCTGTTCTTTCTTTCGGTCCTCGACCGCTCTCATTAACTGGTGGATATACTTTGGCTGTAATATGAGACACAGAGAGAAAAATGAATTAAAGTTAGTATGCATGAGGAAGTTCATGGCATGTTTTGCTTGTTCTTTGTAAGTAGGATGGCAGAACTTAAGATACAGCAGAGGGCACACAGCCACTCTTAGATTACTGAAATCCCAGCTACATGAGGGTTCAGTATAGGGGAGTTTACCCTTCTGTCAGCACCACTCAGAACTTTCTTGTTGCTCTCCATTCTCTGGTTTTGAATGTCATCATACACAGCATCATAGTCATACACAGTGCTGTCCTGTTCCAGGGCCTTCTGCATCTCCAAGCGTGTCTTTAGACGACAGAGAAAGACAAAGGCCAGAGGAGTGTAAATCACAGACAATGCCTGTTTGTTATTTCACATGTGGAAGTCTTTTCATTCCTCCCCTCACCTGCTTCATCATTTTCTTTTTGACAGCTTCTCTCTGCAGACTCTCCCCAACTGAGGTCTAACAAAGAAAACATACTCATTACAACAGAAAACGTCAACTGATGCCAACTCATTACAGTGGAAATTCCTGGATCACATGCAGCAATTCAGTGAATGACAACAGGCAATTATAAGAAATCTAAAAGTTCACCCACCTCATCATCTGAGTCATCCCCAAACACGGAGGGTTTCTGCAGGATTGTGTTCTTTGATGCGCCTTTCTTCTGGGGCAAGATCAGCCCATACCTGAGGACAATCAGGGAACAAAGAAACTTAAAACCTGTCCTACAATAATCATCTGTCCAGTATATATTTCACATGTAACCTACAAAGCTCTTCATGGTCAGGCACCATCACATCTAAAAGAGCTCATAATACCTTACTACCCCTCTAGAACACTGCGCTCTCAGGATGCTGGGTTCCTTGTGGTTCCTATAGTCTCCAAAAGTAGATTGGGAGCCAGAGCTTTCAGCTATCAGGCTCCTCTTCTGTGGAACAAACTACCTTTCTGGGTTCAGGAGGCAGACACGGTCAACACTTTTAAGAATAGACTTAAGACTTTCCTTTTTGATAAAGCTTATAGTTAGGCCTGGCTCAGGTCACCCCTTAGTTATGCTGCTATAGGACTAGACTGCTGGGGGACTTCCCATGATGCACTGAGCTCTTCTCTCCCTCTCTGCATCAGTGCATGTTACTAACTTAGCTTCTTCTGCTTTCTCGTCTCTCAGGTTCTCATGGATCTGCATCTAGATCAGTGATTGATCGAGCATGCTGCTGTGGTCCTGCTTGACGTCCTCTACATATATTATTATTATTATTATGATTATCATACATTATTATTATTGTTGTTTTTCCTCACCACTGTCACCAGGTGCTGGCTCATGGTGGAACTGTTGGTCTCTGTAAATAATATTATAAAGAGTACGGTCTAGACTGCTCTGTATGGAAAGATTATTTTTATTATGATATGGTGCTATTTGAATAAAATAAAATTGAATTATTACTGCCATTAGTCATATCTTCATTAAAGTTTATAGTCAGAGTAATCATTATGTTATTGCTGCTGTCCATCTGTGTCTGTCTGAAATGAAGGCAGACGACACAGTTCGTGTTATAACGCTGCAAAGAGCTACCTTTAGCTACCTTTTCTAACGTGTTTATAACACCGCTGACCTGCAAACATGACAGGCGACGCGCACTTTACGTCGAGTAACGACACATTCACCAAAACACGTCAAAGACACGAAGAGACGGCGGAAACACGCAGAATGTGTGAATGACTATGAACGACAGCAAAGTCTGATCCGCTAACTCTCCCTGACAGCCTGTCCTTCACACGGACATGTCAAAAAAAGTCCATTCATGAATATATGTCAGGCATTTGGAGAAACATGTGCAGGATTACAGAAACACAGACGTTGTTTGTTGGTTAAACGGTAACTAGCCGCATTGTGAGCGAGGTTAGCATCGCGTTAGCACGTCGCTAACTTAGCATCAGGACGAATCCCCGTTTTAACAAATGACCGTGAGTGTGAACACCACGGCTGCTGCAGCAACGAAGCCCCTCAGCACGGCTACAATGACACCCACGTGAAGCAGCCGTAGTTTGGCTTAGTTCATCACACGCTGTCGTTATCATGTTAGCACGTTAGCATGTTTGCCACTCACTGTTTCGTAGGGACCGCCATCTTGCGCCGCTGACTGTGAACGAGCGCGACATATTCGACACAACATCTCCGTGAACGCGCCTTAAATGACAATTTATCATAAATATCAATTTATCATCGATAATACACGTCAGCTTCCGTGTGAATATTGCTAACCTGCCGCACACATGAGCCATATTTATAATTTTGGAAGTCACATTTGCTTCTGTTTGTTAAATATTGGTTTATCATCCCGTTGCGAATGTGCGGCCTACCATTGACAGACAGAAACAAGTGACCGCAATGAGCCAAATGTGAATTATCACTGAAATATTTGAGGCTTTAGAAAACAACTGAGCGACTGCTATAAACACAGATGTATTTGCCAACAATAAAAACCTTACAATGGTAGAGTGGTTGTGTTTATTTAACAATAGATGGCGACATTGCTCCAAATTTAACATTTAGATTTAGATTTAGATCTAACATTTAGATGTAACATTTAACATTTGGATTTAAATATTTAAAATATCTCTAAGTTGACAAATATTGTTGGAAATGTGCAAAAAAAGTGACTCAAAAATTCACACCAGTTTTTTAAACATTGTTTGAAATGTGACAAAATGTTGCTGTTATTTTCAGCGTGAGCCACTTTACAAACAGCACCCCATACAATATCACTAGAATAAGTTCATCTTAATTTTATAGGCCTATTTGAAATTCGACATTTTAAGCTACACGTGTTCCAGAGTGCAAAGCAAAACAAATGCAGTTGTATGTAGTACAATTAATATAATTTGAATAATATTTATAGGTTGAATAATTTAAACTATTCAGTATTCCAAAACATAAAAAAAATTAAAGTACAGAAAAGATACATAATTTTGTATAGCAAAATTTAGATTTTCATATTGCCTGTCATGAGCTACTAAAGGGGCCGTGACATCCAGTTTGGGAACTGGTCTTTTATTGTATATCACCACAGTAATCGGAAACCAAAGCTCACAATAGATGTATTCCCATAACCACACATCATATACAGTAGCAGTAAAGTGCTATACCAAAGATAAGATATAATAGAGTTATCCTTTAGAGCATGGTATGTGACCTCCTTGTATTAAATTAATTAATTCAAAAAATAACATTACAATAATAGACGTTTTTCCTTTGCTGTAATATTTTGTTACAGTATCAGCCTGAGCTGTAATCATGTTCAGGCAGGTAGTGTATAGGACACATACATCCATGATTAGTTACCATGTGACAGCGAGATAGTAAGTGGAGGTAAAATGAACAGTTCAAAACCTCAATCACAGATTCAAACAGGAAATATTAGGAAGAGCAGTGCAGATCAGGGGTACCACCTTTTCCACCAAATGAACTCTGGTTCATGAACTGGTTCTGTGCAGGATTCAACAAAAGTCAACAATAAATCATCTTCTTATAATAAATAATAATAAACCTGCCTCCTGTGTCAGCTGTCCAAGGGTCAGATTACACTGCTTTATTTAGGTATGTAGAGAGATGAATATTTTCTGAACTGGTACATGGAGTAAAAGTTTGAGAAACGCTGCTTTGATCATGATCATGTAGGGGCTTATCACTTTGTGATAAGTGCTTCTATTAAAGATTAACCATGATGGAGGTTGCAAGAGTGTGTTATTATTCCTGGAGAGGAAAGTCTGTGGCTACTGTCTGGCTTCTGTCATTTATTATGTTCAATGCAGTCAGCTGCTCTGTTCTGAACCTGTGGTTAGATCAGAGAGCACATGGCTCACCTGTGATTAAAGCTGCAGCTTTGCATTCCCACTGCCTCCTCTGAATGACTCTAAATCCAAACACCATTATCTCTGTCGTAATCTCGATCTCATCTCATCTCTGGCCTGGCTGCTAATCCCTTTGGTACAAACAGAATGACGAAAGCAGCCTGATGGATGGATGAATGGATGGAGTGATGGATAGACACTATAAATGGCGAAGTTAGGAGAAAGATCTGAAGGGACTGAACAAAAACCTTTTAGTGTTAGTAACTGAGAGGCCCAATCTTTGTGTAATGATGAAGAAATATAATACTGCTAGTGACAACAAGCCAATATGCTGAATTATTTGAATTATCATGTATTTTAGCTCAGCTAACAACGTCTGAATCACCACCTACATCTATGGTCCAATTATCAGGCTTAGTATTTATGTGTAGATAGAAAGGGGAGCAAATCCAGAATGTACATCAGCTGTAATGATAGTGGTAGCGCTGTCACAGTGCATCTGTGCATACCTGCACACACTGGTATCCGGGCTGTGTTACATGT
Organism: Larimichthys crocea; assembly: GCF_000972845.2. NCBI lineage: Eukaryota > Metazoa > Chordata > Actinopteri > Sciaenidae > Larimichthys > Larimichthys crocea. The sequence continues at coordinate 963,185 of NC_040032.1, forward strand.
GCCGATGACACACTTCTCATCTGTGTGTGTGGTTTATGACAGGCTATGGTTGCTGCCTGCTCTGATCTATGCCCTCAGGAAGTGAAGATAACAGTGTAGCAGTACAGGTTCAGACAGGCAGGCTACACCTCAGGAGTCATGAAATATCACCTGGCTTTTTTCTTCCTTTGGTCAGTACAGCACCAACTTCACTGAAGTTCATACGTGTACAGTATGCACCCAGAAGCATAACCCCTAAGAAGGCAGGCCTCTCTTCTACTGCTTTTCTAATGCTTTAAGTTGAAGTACTACATGTTTAGATGAACTCTCTTCCACCAATACATGACAATAAAATCATGCAGAACCAACACACCACCTCCTTCGTCTTTGTTTTCTCATGTTTTAAATTTATGCTTAGTAGCAGCACACCTCAAATATTGAACGATGTGACTCAAACTCAAGTTTGAGTTGATTTAATTTGTTTGAGAGATTAAGAAAATTATTATACTTAGGAATTGACTTAATCGTTGTTTGAATACACAAGAGGTTCTTAGGAAAGCTGATATCGCTTGACTTAGTATCTTGATCATATATGGATTACAGTTGTTGGTTAAGATGTGTGATTTATACATAGTCTTTAAGAATAAAGCATATTATGGCATTATTTAAAGGGGCACTCAATCACTTTTATGCATCAAGATCGGTTTTCTTGTCATGCAGAGGACTACTCAGTCTTTAAAAACAGATGTCTTCTGTGGCTCTTTCAAGAGCTTTTCACCATTTGAAGAAAGGGTTATGTCATCAGGATTATGTTGGTTTGCTATTGAAGACTTTTTAATGAAAATCTGGAATAAATGAAAAGATTCTTATTGAAAAATCTAAGTTACAAACTGGGTAATGTAGGATCCAGTTTTTTTAGGCTCTCACCAACAGTAGGTACTAAAAGTGATGATGTTTTGTCTTCTGCTGCATCGATCTTAAAAATGTTTTTAAAGAATATTTAATAATTTTACAATTGTAAAGAATACACATTAGTAGTAGTTGAGAAATACATTTTCTGAATGTAATTCTTGTTGATAATGGACGTGCCCTTCAAATATAAGTCACCGCCAAATCAGTCGCGTCAGGCTTCTGGTTTGACAGACAGCGCTCATCATCATCAGCGCTTTGTTTGCGTCCAGCACGCACACGGTTAATCGAGATTGACAAGCTAAGGGGTTGTTGCGCATGCGCAGCTGGCGCTGACAGAGGAAACAGCCGGGGAGTAGTCAAACAGTCCACGGTTAGAGAGGAAGAGAGAGGAAAAGACGAGCGGAGACCGACAGCCCGGCTTCAGCTGCCTTTTCTCGCCTTCGAAACAATTATGCTCGTCTCGCCGCTGTCGCTTCCTCTCAGGTGTCCGCTTCCCGGTCGCTGAATGGCGCTGGTTACCGTGCAGCGTTCACCGACCCCCAGCACCAGCTCCAGCCCCTGCGTTTCGGTAAGATCCGCCTTTATTGAACCCTCCTCCACCACCACCGAACCCTTCGTCTTTCTGCTGTCGAGGGGCGGCTTGTGGCTTCATTTCCGCTGTCTTTTCTGTCGGCTGCTGACTGTCATAAAGTGCCGTGCCTTTGTACTCCTGCGCATGCGTGAACTATAACCGCTCATCATTTTCAATTACAATGTGAGCGTCGTTCCTCGCGGCTGAGTTGACCTGTTCGGAGATGTGTTTGTAATTGTTGCCTGAGAAGACAAACGTCGTCAGCTCGTGAGCAGAGGACAGTCCCGGTGTGTGTACTGTCCTCCTGTTGACATGGTTCCTGTATGCACATTTCCGCCAGTTCAAAGGTTCAGCTGGCAGTCAGCTACTACTGTTCCAGATAAGACAAAGTGTCCACTTCCTTCGACAGTGTGCCTCACATTTGTCGCCCTCTCTTCCTAACGTTGAACGTCTGCTGCTTTTTACTCGTAGACTTGGACTTTTCCTGCCTGCCAAGAAATATGTCATGCACTTCCGCTCGTAATAAGCGCCTTGTGACACGCGTGAATGCGGGTGTTTACTCACGCATCACTGTCGTGCAGCCTTGCTATGTAAATAAGGTTGTGGACGTGTGTCTTTCTCTTTGTCTGTCTCCACCCCAGACTAACCCTCTCTGTCCGGTCTGCACGTTTCTCTACCTGCCTTACACTCCTCTTCCTGTATTGTGTGTGTGTGTGTGTGTGTGTGTGTGTGTGTGTGTGGTGAAGGCAGGACTGTGCCCATGCAAAGCAGAGGAGCAGGTGTGTGTGTGTGTGTGTGTTTTCTGTTCCTATTTTCTGTTGGTCTTGTTTTACAGAAGCAGAAAACCTGCCAGACAATCAGGAATAGACTGAGGAAATAACAGACACACACACTGTGTTTCCCATTCAGACGTCCTCTGTCTGCTTCACACGGCTTTAAACTCTCCGTGTCACTTCTACAGGGTGCATGTTGTCGTCGTCTCTTCTTCATCAGAGTGGAGCAGTCAGTGTAATCTGCGATACATGTTGATATTTTTTACTTCCCAGTGCTGGTTGATAAAACAATGTTACTATATGTAACCTCTCTATGGGTGAAATGAATTACCAGTAAGATATGAGTGGCTAATGTAGACGTAATATCAACAGTTTATTAGACATCTACGTCTAATTCTTCTTCTTCTTTCTCCCTCCAACTGTGTCCTAAATCACAGACTGCAGACAAGTTCTTTTCTAACCAGGAATGTCAGTCACAAACCATCTCTCTGTGGTATGGCCTGGAAATGGGACCCTGTCCTTCACACCTTTTGTATTCTCACAGCAAAACCAGTTCTGTGTGTAGGCATAATGATAACCATCTTGCTATGTATACACACACACGTTTTAGGTGATTTGTTCAGACTGTCATTTAAAATATATACGAGAGTCAGAAAGACAAGATAATGTGTTGAGCGAGATGCGTCAAAGGGTTTAGTATGTGTCCTTTGGATGATCGTGTGGGTTCGAGATGTGATCGTGAACGAGGTCGTCTTCATTCTTTCATCGCGACACGAGTGTAAAGTATAAAAAGAGGAGGAAGATGTACATGTGTGTAATTTAGCGAGGTGAGGCAGGCCGGGGTGGTGAATGATGTGAAGTGTTTTCTTGTGGAAGTATGCTTTCAAGTTGCAACCAGCACACACACACACACACACACACACACAGTGGTAACCCACTGAACAGACATACGTCTGGTTTCCTGTATCTTACTGTCTGTCATGTGACTTGTGTGAAGTCTTATATAAAGAGTCACACTAGACGCCTGCGTTGTATTTTCCTCACCATCATGACTTAAACCTGTTTAGCATCATTGGTGTGTGCAGTATTTGCTCCATAATAAGGGTGTTTGTAGGGAAAACACACACTCTGCACTGCACACACTTACATACATTTATTAGGCCTTTACTAGTTTTAACTTGGTGACTCTAAATGCTGTAACTTGTGACTGCCAGCGCAGCACAGACTTGTCTGCGGGTCCCTGCCTAGCATGCACACTCAGGATACACATTTTCATAAGCTTCACATTTTCATATATGTAAAATCTCTGTTTTCCAATCGAAACAAAGGTCAGGTGATGCCTCACACGCTGGCACTAACACGAGCTGAATCTTTGCATATACAATCAGGTGATTTGTGCTCATTTGAAGCTTGCTTACGCATTACAAGTGTCACCATTCTGCGCAACCAAACTCAATATAGCTAAGGCATTTAAATGTTATTGTATCATGGCACTAAGTGCTCAGCGGGTTGTAGCTATTGGCTCAGGTATGCATGCAGCGACACAAATGAATGTTTTGATTTAAAAGTCTTCAATTCCACCGTCACGTACTGCACTTGAGGTGTTCAACGATCCACAAGATTTGTTTTAAAAATCTGCTGAGCGTGAGAGCCCACGATGGAAACCTGCTTTGGATAATGTGGCTGAGAGAGGATGAGCAAGTCCCATTACAGATATACATCGAACTGGATCTGCAGCAGTGTCACAAGCCCTGGATGTAAATCCTGGTGTCCTTTCCCTACTTTGCTTCAACAATTGCAGCTTCGGTCAGCACAAACCCAATGAGGCAGCCTTTCAGACTTTATCTTTTGGTCTCATTGTGGCCTATCATCAACCTGTAATCCACTTCTTCCTTTTATAAAACTGTTAACAGTTTTGTAATGTTGTTAAGGCTAGTTAAACCCACATACAGTGTAAACAAGATAAGTACCAGGCACTGCAAGATGAGTGCCAGGTGGTAATCTGCTACTAATCCTTCGACCTCTCATTGAGCAGAGCTTCATATTCCACATTGTGCCGCTCGGATGGGATTTGAATTTTACTCTTGTTTTTGTGTGTGAATATGTTTTCTCTGAGCAGCCACACCTTAAAAACACACTGAGATCATGTTCCTGGAAAGTGTGCAAATTGAGTTAAAGCTCCATGTTGCTCTCTCTCCTGTCTCTCTGCATCTGCTGCTCTCTGCTCAGACAGCCTGAACACTGTCGGATGCTCCATGTTTGTGAATATGGGAACAGTGGGGCTTTATTCATTTACATTTAATGTCACTCAGTGTTTAATTCAATGTTGATTGTTGCAGTGCATCAACATCAGAATAATAAAATGTGATGTGCCTCTATTACAAGCTCAGTTGTTGACTACTGTACTGTATTTAACACATCAATAAATGGGATTCTCTTCTTCTTCTTCTTTAGGAGTCCGGTAGTGGGGAGGATGACCGTCGTTCTCAGCCGAGGAGGTAAGACATTGACAGATGTGGTGCAGCATCACACAAAGCTCCACCATTTTTCCTGTCTGTTACCTCAGCACTAAAAATATATTTTTTTTTTCTTGTCTTGTCTTGTCTTTTATGGTTTATGATTTTATGGTATGATTTTACGGGGCGGCTGTGGCTTGGAGGTAGAGCGGTTCGATCCCCGGTTCGATCCCCTCCAGTCTGCATGTCGAAGTGTCCTTGGACAAGATACCGAACCCCAAATTGCTCCTGAAGGCTGTGCCATCGGTGTGTGAATGTGTGTGAATGGTTAGCTCCTCAAACTGATGAGCAGTTGGCACCTTGCATGGCAGCCAATGCCATCAGTGTATGAATGTGTGTGGATGGGTGAATGAGATATGTAGTGTAAAGCACTTTGAGTGGTTGGAAGACTAGAAAGGAGATGTATAAGTACAGTCTATCATAAACCAGGAGTGTAGATCACAGTGACATGTAGTGCCAGGCTGAGTGGTTAAAAAGACAACATGGTATCTACTGAAGTGTGTGAACAGAGGGCATGTTTTGTTGCTGCCCCTCACCTCTGTCTTGCCATGTTGAACTGGAGTGAATAAAGACCTTACCTGGAGAAGCGCTTGAGGTTTAATCATTAAATGTGACTGATCCCGCAGGACTTCCTTCCTTCGCTCATACAAAGAGCTGTTGTGTTATTGTGGTGCCATTGTGGCTGACACAGTCCTGTGCTGTCCCTTGTTGCCTCAGGCATTGAACTGGAGTTGGGAATCTGGTTTATCCTGTTTCACTCAACCACATTTACAATTGGTTTTACCTCACACGCAATTGGCCGTTTCCTTCCAACTGGCTGCTGTTTATTTGTTGTAGAAACCATTGAACTTTAGTTGCAGTAACATTTTTACTTCCACCTTTGTTTCATTTGGCCCCTTGATATCATGTTAAAGCCTGAAATCCTCTCATATACAGTCAGGTCCATACATATTGGGACATCGACACAATTCTAATCTTTTTGGCTCTGTAGACCACCACAATAGATTTGAAATAAAACGAACAAGATGTGCTTTAACTGCAGACTTTCAGCTTTAATTTGAGGGTATTTACATCTAAATCAAGTGAACAGTGTAGGAATTACAACAGTTTGTATATGAGCATCCCACTTTTTAAGGGACCAAAAGTAATGAGACAAATTAACAATCATAAATCAAACTTTCACTTTTTAATACTTGGTTGCAAATCCTTTGCAGTCAATTACAGCCTGAAGTCTGGAACGCATAGACATCACCAGACGCTGGGTTTCATCCCTGGTGATGCTCTACTGCAACTGTCTTCAGTTCCTGCTTGTTCTTGGGGCATTTTCCCTTCAGTTTTGTCTTTAGCAAGTGAAATGCATGCTCAATCGGATTCAGGTCAGGTGATTGACTTGGCCATTGCATAACATTCCACTTCTTTGCCTTAAAAAACTCTTTGGTTGCTTTTGCAGTATGCTTTGGGTCATTGTCCATCTGCACTGTGAAGTGCCGTCCAATGCATTCTGAAGCATTTGGCTGAATATGAGCAGATAATATTGCCTGAAACGCTTCAGAATTCATCCTGCTGCTTTTGTCAGCAGTCACATCATTAATCAATACAAGAGAACCAGTTCCATTGGCAGCCATACATGCCCACGCCATGACACTACCACCACCATGCTTCACTGATGAGGTGGTATGCTTTGGATCATGAGCAGCCTTTCCTTCTCCATACTCTTCTCTTCCCATCACTCTGGTACAAGTTGATCTTTGTCTCATCTGTCCATAGGATGTTGTTCCAGAACTGTGAAGGCTTTTTTAGATATTGTTTGGCAAACTCTTATCTGGCCTTCCTGTTTTTGAGGCTCACCAATGGTTTACATCTTGTGGAGAACCCTCTGTATTCACTCTGGTGAAGTCTTCTCTTGATTGTTGGCTTTGACACACATACACCTACCTCCTGGAGAGTGTTCTTGATCTGGCCAACAGTTGTGAAGGGTTGTTTCCCGTGGTCTTCCCGGTCTTTTGGTGTTGCTGAGCTCACCGGTGCGTTCTCTCTTTTTAAGAATGTTCCAAACAGTTGATTTGGCTACACCTTATGTTTTTGCTATCTATCTGATGGGTTTGTTTAGATTTTTCAGCCTAATGATGTCTTGCTTCACTGATAGTGACAGCTCTTTAGATCTTATATTGAGAGTTGACAGCAACAGATTCCAAATGCAAATAGCACACTTGAAATGAACTCTTGAACACCTTTTTATCTGCTTCTTGTAAATGGGATAATGAGAGAATAACACACCTGGCCATGAAACAGCTGAGCAGCCTATTGTCCCATTACTTTTGGTCCCTTAAAAAGGGGGAGGCTCATATACAAACTGTTGTAATTCCTACACCGTTCACCTGATTTGGATGTAAATACCCTCAAATGAAAGCTGAAAGTCTGCAGTTATTTTATTTCAAATTCATTGTGGTGGTGTATAAAGCCAAAAAGATTAGAGTTGTGTCGATATCCCAATATTTATGGACCTAACTGTATGAGCTAATTAACTGTGGTTTACTGGCTGTCCATTAGAGGGCAGTATGCTCCCTGTGAGTCAGGTCTGAGTATGTGGGTCAGGCTGCACTGCTGATCCAGGGGCAGCCCCTCCCAAAGTCAGAGTGCCTCTGTGTTTGTCTGGTCATTGGAGCTCTGTGTCATCCAACTGAGAGGGCTTTCTGTATTTGTGCAGCTGGGAGTGAAATCTATATTCACATACTCAGCCGTGTGTGTGTGTGTGTGTGTGTGTGTGTGTGTGTGTGTGTGTGTGTGTGTGTGTGTGTGTGTGCGTGTTCACGGCCATAAGTATCATATGTCATTTTGATTGTGTTTTTTGTAAATGAATATTATTTTCAGTCTCAGTTCAGTTTTGAAGTCCAAAGATTATTTGAGCGTTGATGTTTCACACAGCCTTCAACATTTAGCTCAATGTAACATTTTGAATGTTTCTTTTCATATCAGTGGTCCTCTGATGGTGCTCCACCCAACTGTGGAATATGTAACACCATGGACTTGTTGCTTGTATGGACATGCCGTTCCATTTTCAAAAGATACGTTCTTACTGAGGAGCTGAACCTTGTCTTGATTTAAGATTAGCCACAATCCTCTCTGAATTGCTTTCAACCAGTGAGGACCTGTGTGTATTATACTGGATTATATATACCAGGCTGCAGAGGCGCATATATATATATATAAGCTATAAAATTTTATTTATTTTTTTTACTGTGTCATCTGCATGGGTGAGTGTTGTCGGATGTTAGGCACAGAAAATAATGGATTTCAGCTTTATTCCTCATGATCATGAAGTGAATGTTACTTGCTTAGTTGGTTGTTTCTGGCCAATTTTATCACATATTTACAGGGACACAGGATCAGAACTTGAATATGTATAAGTCCAATGTTGTGCGCGTGTGTGGCGTATTCACATCCAGATGGGCTCACGTGTTGGCAAAGAGTCAAGAATGGATTAATAAAAGTGAGCTGGCACCGTAAGAGTGAATGTTCTTATCCTGCTGACGTCAGCAGCCGGAGCAGAGCTCCTCTCTGACACGGGGAGTGACATTGATTCAGACTGGAGTGAGGCTTTAGTGATGCAGTGTCTGTGTGCATCAGTAGGGCCATACTGCAGCGCTGCTGATTTTAAGGCAGTGACATCAGCAGAGCAGTGACATCAGCAAAAGCCTACAGAGGAGAGACTACCAGGAGAAAGAGGGATGATGGCAGTTTTTCTGATAACGTACAAATTCTTCAGTCAGATGGAATAAATCTTTTTCACTCACTCTGCTATAATCTAATGTATGTGGTCAGATTGATTACTCTGTAAATAATCAGACTGGCTTTCTGTCAGTGTGTAATGCATACAAGACTCTACCGATCCCGTGATAGATGTTAATCAATCGTCAGGGTGTATGTATTAAAGGTGTGTGTGTGTGTGTGTGTGTGTGTATTGAAGAGATTGTGTGTGCTGTATTGTATATGTGATGTCAGGATCACTAAGGTGACTGTCTGTGTCTTTGTATACATGGAGACATAAGAGCAACAGAGGAGTGTCCGGTGTCTGTCTGCATGTAACAACCACATCCTGGCCTTCACTGCTTGTCATTGGACGGTGTGAATTTCAGCAGTCAAATGAGATAACAGTAAGCGGGAACTTGAGCAGAGATGGGCCCAGCACCACAAACATGTGGCTTTCCCCAGAGTCTTTGGTCTTCTAGGACTACCTTGACTCATGGCACAGATGGAATAGAATTTAATTCAGTTCAGTTTTATTCATATAGCGCCATATCATAACTAAAGTTATCTCATGACACTCTCCATACAGAGCAGTCTAGACTGTACTCTTTGTAATATTATTTACAGAGACTCAACAGTTCCACCATGAGCCAGCACTTGGCGACAGTGGTGAGGAAAAACTTCCTTTTAACAGGCAGAAACCTCTGGAGACAGAGAACAGCAGCAGCAAATCATAAACTAACTATAAACTGTAATGGAGATATGGTAACAATAATGACAGTAGTAATATATGTAGTGGACGTCATGCAGGACCACAGCAGCAGCCACGATCCATGAGAACCTGCTGGACGACAGAGCACAGAAACTCTGGGGAAGAAGTTTAGTTAGTAACATGCATTAATGAGACATGTATGTTTGCAGATGAAGTTTACTGAACTGAGTGAGAAGTGTGGAGGAAGTCAGTCAGAGAAGGAGAAAGCAGCCTCATGACTAGAAAAGGAAGCTTGAAGTGCTGGGTAACTGTCACAGAAGCAGCTGTTGTCAGTCAGGGATGAAGGCCCCCTGAGTATTTCATTCTCATTTTGTTGTCTGCTTTAAACATTCACAATATTCACACGTACATTAAACTCTTGACCTTCAGCTGTATATCTCTGCACACTTTAACATTTCCAGCTGATGCTTTGACGGTTGTTGGTTCACCATCTAGCACTTTGATATGTTAAACCGCTCGTGACTCAGCTGACTGATAAATAAACTATTTTCTGCTCGTAAAGATCACTGAGAGGAGGCCAAAGGCTGTTTCTTGATCAAGGAGAGTGTACAAGATAACATAAGAACACACTCAGCTCAGGCACATGTATGGAGTGTCACACTGGCTGCCAGTAAACAAAAAAACACCACTGCAGTTGTTGTTGTTTATCCTGTGACATGAATGGGCAGTCAGGTGGTGACCACGTATTTACCCTCAGTTTGTAATCTATCCTATCAGCTGAAACCACGAGGGACCAACCAGCAGGGTAACCAAGTCTAAGGTCAAGTTTCTTCTCAGTTCTCACTCCTGATGTCTCCTTTTTGATTTCTCAATCCTTTTTCCGTTGTTGTTGTTGTTGTCGTCGTCGTCGTTACTGGAAGCAGCAGCACCTTAAGGTCTCAAATGTCCCTGTCTCTGGTGAGGATTTTCCCTAAAGGCCACAGACAGTCAGTTACGCAACGTTGTCACCCTTCGTATAGCAGCAGTATGCAGACAACACAAATATGATCATTGTGTGACCCTTTCCTCCCCAAATGATGGCCCACTGGGTATAGAGAGTAATTAATGCCTAGTCAGGAGAAGTGTTGACATGGAAGCAAGGTTACCAGGTTTCTGACACTGTTGTCACCATGAGAAAAGTGAATATTGAGGCTAGGTTGTTATTTCCAAAAATTATACTAGCCCATGACCAGAAGACTGTATAAAGAATGGACAGTGTAAGCGTGACGTCACCCACAGGTTTTCTAAAGCGCTGCTTTAAAGCCGAAAATATGCACTGCTGGCTGCCGCCATGTTGGCAGTTTTCCCTTTTCCACTTCACGGCTAATTTAAATATCATAAAAGATCATCGGCTGACCTAAGGCGGGCGGACTGACACCTGGGTGCTCAAATAAGCCATCTGTAATGGCATGTACCTGTCAATCAACCGGTGATACTGTTAATCATGCATAACTTTAAGTTTTGATATCATTTAAATGGATGAGTTAAAAATATTCACCCTCAGTACAGTTGTCATGAACAGGAAAATTATTATAGAGATCAAAACAGTTTTTTTACCAGGCTGTAAACATGTTTATTTCTGCTGTGAACGTTGACATTTTGATACTGGCACTTATGGTGGTTGAAATGTTCTGTAGCCAGCCTCAAGTGGCCACTCGAGGAATTGCAGTATTTGGCACTTACGCATTGGCTTAATTTCCCAGACACATAGATTGCTGCTTGGACCAACCTAACAATGCTAAAAAAATCTTTATAGTCTTTAATACTTTTAACATCAAGGTGCCATATCAGTGCTGAACTGAATCTAAACTCTGGCTTTTCATTTATTTTAAAACATCTACTTTACATATATACAGTAAATATGACAGACCGCACTCGCATTAAAGGCTAACTTATGTATTTTCCAACAGCTGCACAACCTCATTGTACATCTACTAAAAGTACTTTTTATTTAGCACTGGTATGCTTCAATTTTAAAAACAGTATGCGTCTACAACAACAGACAACATTATGGGCAGGATCCTACTAAGACAGACCGGTCTGTGAAAGATCCAGAAACCAGAAATGGCAGGTCTGTTGCTGGGTTCAAAACGACTAGACTTCATTGACAAAAATCATTTGAGCTCATAACACTGTTATTCAAACACAACAGAGGTTAAACAAAACGCAACCAAACCCTTGTTTTGAGTTTCCACTGTTCCAGCAATACAACCACGACTACACAAAGTGCTCACTGACATGCACATGTGGAGAGATGATGGAGTGATGGACCTTAAGAACAATTAGTTCCCTAAAAGAAGTCCCCAAGGTCTACTGCTGCCCCTTATCCTAATAATATTATTATTAGTAGTAGTAGTATTATCACAGTGATCGTTTTTTATTCATTTATTTCTGACTTTTCAGACACATCTGTAGTTTTCTCACCCAGACCTGTCCCCATTAAAGTCGTGTTGTTGTTGGTTGTCTTGTGAGTTGTTGGTCTCACATAGAGCCGTCGACGGACGCCGTTGTCACCGATTGGCCGGTGTGTGTCTCCTCCCCTCCAGCGGCAGGATTTACCGCATCCTGCTGCAGACAGACCAAACGGTTCCACCGAGCAGACGTCACCGTCACCTGCTCTGTAGCATGTGCTAAATGTCGGCGCATCCGCACTTTGTGGATTTTCTACATAACACCGCTGTTCTTCTTCGAACCTCCCGACGGACGATTCAGTGAGTGCGCGATGTCCATTAGAAGCAGGGCGTCAGACTGAGACCTGAGTCCAGGCTACCCTCCACACCTCAGCAGCGACATTACTGTAATTACAGTCCGATTCTGTGCGCCCCGCTCCCGCCACCAGAGCAGCGATGCCTCCCGGTGTTGTGACAGCGCCACGGAGCTCATCGGCCGCCTGCTTCTGCTCCTGCTGCGGGGTGAAGATGACACCGTATTTCACCCAGAACTCCGTGATCTCTCAGGGTGAAATTTATCAGCTGTAAGTTTACCGAGAACACAGTGATCAGAGCTCCAGGCTTGAAAAATGTAACTCTAACTATGATATTGTTTTTCTGTCATTGATTAGATGCTTCATGTAGGCTGCCACACTGATTGAGTTTGTATAATATCAAGTGGTTGGACTTTTTCGGACTTGAAGCTTACAATTGTCATCTTCACATTTGCCCCTCTTCCCAGTATTTCCCAGTTTGCATGCATGTGGTTTCCCTATGGTGACTCAGTTGGAAGGATATGACTGCAGAGCAGCAGCAGACTCTTTGGTTGCAGGAAGATGTTTCCTTCCCTTTCCCCCCTGTGAAATGTCTGCCAGATGCCATACTCATCTGCTCACATGCATCCTCCTCCACCCTCCTCTACCCACCTCCAGCCTCCTTTTTATTTTAGATGTGCCTGAAATGCATGTGTGAGACAGATCATGTTCATGTTCATGTTCATGAATCAGAGAATGTGATTTAATCTGTCAGCTGGGATAAACACTGGGACTGACTTTTATTGGCAATTTATATGTTTGCTCATTCAAGTAAAGACATAGTTTGTCTGCACGCAGCCATTGTTCACACTTGTAAGACATCTGTCCAGTGTGTCTATAAAGTGCAGAGTTGCTGTTAGGCTCTGACTGTATGAGGATGTTCAATGATGGTACACAAGCTTTATTAGAATAATTAGTAATATTTGGAAATTTAGAATCTCCCTGCCAGAAACTGTACGTATACTGTTGCTCAGCTTCCAGCTACATGTCAACAAACTAGTCTAGGCTTTTCCAACTAAGAACCATCTCCAGAATCAAATCCATGCTCCATTTTCAGAACAGGACTATTGCAACACACTCCTCTGCAGTATCAATGAAAATCACTGTAAAACCTCCAACTAGTCCAGAGCACAGCAGCTCGGCCTCTAACCGGTTTTAACAGACGACATCACTTTTTTTTTTCTTTTTTTTTAAAAGATTATTTTCAAGCTTTATCTCTGATAGAGACAGCTGAAGAGTGACAGGAATGTGGGGAGAGAGAGACGGGGAATGACACAGGAGAAAGAGCCACAGGTTGGATTTGAACCCTGGGCTTCTGCAGCAAGGACTGAGCCTTTGTACATGGGGCGGCTGCTCTACCAACCGAACTAAACGCCACCCCAAAACATCATGTTTCACTGATTTTCGCTTCCCTCCACTGGCTTCTGGTGTGGTTTAGGATTAATTTTAAGATTTACTGATCACCTATAAAGCCTGTCAGTTTGGCCTCTAACTACACAACCTCGAACAAGCTGGTTCGCAGCTTTAGATCCTCGGGCGGGTCACTTCCGGTTGTTCCAAGGTCAAGGCTCAAAACTTGGCCACGCCTTCCCCACCAGGACCCCTCGACTGAATCAGTGAACTATTTTTTTTAAAGGTGCTAAATAAAATTATTAGTTTTAGTAGCATTAGTGTTAGTATTACTATTATTACATCTATTTTACTAACTTGGGAATCTATGTGGATACTGTTAAAGGCACCGTTCTTAGTCTGTGGATCACCTAATTATTACTTATGTAATTACTGCTGTCCACCCCCCCCCTTTGCCTCCTTCCTCCTCACAGTAGACTATAACAGAATGGAACTTCCTCTCGGATAGTTCTTCCTCTGCGTTGGCCTACATTAAATATCAGTGACAAACATGGACAGCCATGCATCACTGGTGTTTGTGGAAGATCTACGTTCGCTCCATTATTACAAAACACAATGAGGATTCCACCTGAGTACTTTAATCTGTAGTGTGTATTTCAGCCTTGACTCAAAAAATGTCAGAGCAACGTAAAAAATAAAGGAATGCGTTAAGTCCATCACATAACTCTATTGTTCAGAGAGCAGCTGCTCCAAGCAGCTAAGCTGAGGTGCCAATTTCATGCCAGGCGGTTTTATGCCATAAAGGACTGAAGTCTCAGCTGAAGCCAGTTAAGTTGTAAATGCTTGTGGAGTACAAACATAAAAACTACAGGAAGGTCTGCTGGTTTGAGAAAGGGCATGGTTCATGAGAAAAAGAGAGTTGGTTGGTTAAACGAGTGGACAGTTTGTTTTTCCTCTGCAGCTCAGTATGTCTTCGTCTGTCGTGCCTTCTGTCATTTTCTGAACATGTCCAGTTCAGTTAAGCCTGTACTTTATTAAAAGCAGCTGGTGTTTGTTGTGCAGTGTTTCCATTATTGTTTGGTGTATGATGTTTGTACAGGATGTCGGGTATCTTTTTTATGAAAACAAGAGATTAAATCACCATTATTGAAACACATTCAACTTTTAGACAACAAAATCCCTCAGACTCAGGATATTAACAGATGTTTTCATGCTCAAGCACAAAAGCTTCTGCTTCATACAGCTGGAGGGAAAAAAGACATCGCCTCATAACCAGCAGTAGTGTCAGCTGTATGTCTCTCACAGACAGTTAGTTTAGTCTGTAGATGGTCAGACCGAGAGATAACTTTACTATCATGTAAGAAAAGCAGAAAATCCTCACGCTTGATAAACTGAGACTGGTCTAAAAAAACTGTAATTCTACGATTCTACGGGGCCACTTGAGGCTGGCTCCAGAAGTGAGTCATTCTCCATAAGTCTCCATGTCCAAATGTCCAACTTCACAGCAGAAATAAACATGTTTACAGCCTGGTACAAAAAACAGTTTTGGTCTCTATAGATAATTTCCCCATTCATGACAACTGTACTGAGGGAGAATTTATACAGTATACAACTCACCTGTTCAAATGTTATTAAGGCTTAAAGTTATGCAGGATTGGACGCTTTGATCAACAGGTGGGTGGCGTTACAGATGGTTTGCCAATGATCTACATCTTTGCTGATATTTAGATTAGCTGGGAGGCGGAAGAGGCAGGACAGCCAAGATGGTGGCAGCCAGTGCTGCATACTTTGTGCTTGAAAACAGTGCTTTGGACACTTATGGGTGACGGCATGCATGTGCTGTCCATTGTTTATACTGTCAGTCCGTTGAAGTTAAAGCTGTAGTAATGTTATTTTTGTCTGTCTGTCTGTCCAGCATCAGTGAAAGTTTCCTGACAGTTAAAGGAGCTGCTCTCTTCTTACCTCGAGGAAATGGCTCCTCTCCTTCCGCTTCTCGCTTCTCACAGCTGCGCAGCAAACATGCAGGTGAGGTCTTTGTCGAGAACAATCGACTGTTTGACTGTATCAATAGTATTTTTTTGGTTAATAAGGTTCTTGACTTGATCAGAGTTGTTTTTATTACTCTCATGTTACCAGGAGACATCCAGCAGCATCTCCAAACCATGTTCACTGTCCTCAGACCAGAGGACAACATCAAACTGGTGGGTACACACTAAAACACACACCCAGTTTCGAAGTTGTCAATCAACTGTCAAGACATCAACTGTGTTTTTCCTGCTGCAGGCGGTTCGTTTGGAGAGCGCTCACGCTCAGGTCACCCGCTACATGGTGGTGGTCTCAACCAATGGGCGTCAGGACACGGAGGAGAGCGTGGTGCTGGGAATGGATTTCAGTCCTGTAGACAGGTGAGACAGCAACTTCTATGTGCCTGCCTGTTTTCATACTGTACATGAGGTTGTAAGACACAGAGTTCACTGTTTTCTCCCTGCCAGCTCATGTTCTGTTGGGCTGGTTTTGCCCTTATGGAGCGACACATTGATACATCTGGACGGAGATGGGTAAGATACATACTTTAACACAGACACAGTGGCAGTCTGCGAAGACGACCCGCTGCATCTGTTTTTAATTTGAACTTTCTCTCCTCTTCTCAGGGGTTTCAGTGTGTCAACCGATAGCAGAGTGCACGTATTCAAGCCGGTTTCTGTGCAGGCCATGTGGTGAGTCACATGACCTGGTAGAAGTAGATACCTGACACCTGCCCATGTTCATCTTAGTATCCATTTATTTGAAAGTCTCTTTTCTGTCATGATCTCAAACTTTCCTATCCTGCCTAATTTTTCACCAACTCGCTCGCAGGTCAGCCCTCCAGTCACTCCACAAAGCATGCGAGGTGGCTCGTTGTCACAATTACTTCCCAGGCAGCTTGTTTCTTACCTGGGTCAGCTACTATCAAAGCAGGGTCTCCTCCGACCAGGTACGCATCAACGAGTGGAACGCCATGCAGGATGTGCAGTCACACCGCGCCGATTCGCCTGTGCTCTTCTCTGACATGTAAGTATCCAGATCATATGTAACATGGTTTTCATCGTTTATGTTCTGCTTGCCTTTTTCAGTTATTTTTCAAGCTAATATCATGATGATTTATTGGAAGCATGGTATGGGTGTTTCTGTAGACCTACAGAAAGAGAGCTGACTGAGCATCAGATCAAAACCAGTTTGAGGGAGATCATGATGCAAAAAGACCTTGAGAATGTCACATGCAAAGAGGTGAGTCAGTCAAATGCTGGATTTGAAGATGCTCCAAACAGACACATTCATTATTGATTGTTGAAGTTTGAGTTCTTTAGTCTTTAGTCTGGTATTTAACTTGTTTTTCTTCTGTGTATGTGTTCTGTAGATCCGAACAGAGCTGGAAATGCACATGACGTGCAACCTGCGAGAGTTCAAGGAATTCATTGACAATGAGATGATTACCATTCTGGGCCAGATGGACAGTCCTACAGAGATCTTTGAGCATGTCTTCTTGGTAGGTTGACTTAGAACACTACCCTAAAATATAAGTCTTATGGAATTCCTCCTGATTTTAAGGTACTTTGTTCTTGTTTGGTTTGGAGTGCACTTTTAAGCATTATGAAAAGCTCAGCTGAAGGGTCTGGCACTAGTCTCAGGATTGCTTTTGTTTCCTACAGGGATCTGAGTGGAATGCATCCAATTTGGAGGAGTTGCAGAAGAGTGGGTAAGGAGGGAAACACAGTGCAAGCTGTAATGACATCAATGAACAAAGTGTTATATAATAAGACCAGAACAATCATTTTGTTAGAATAGAATGAAATGTTTTGTCTCATTCTCACTCAGGGTTCAGTACATCCTGAATATAACGAGGGAGATTGATAACTTCTTCCCTGGAGTGTTCGAGTACCACAACATCCGTGTTTATGACGAGGAGGCCACTGACCTGCTTGCTTATTGGAACGACACCTACAAGTTTATATCTAGAGCCAAGTGAGTTTCAGAGGACCACATGTTCTCAACATCATCCGATCATCTGCCTCACAGAACTGTTGACAATGAATCTGCATATCTCCTCCAGGAAAGCCGGATCCAAGTGCCTGGTGCACTGTAAAATGGGAATAAGTCGCTCTGCAGCCACGGTGATCGCGTACGCCATGAAGGAGCACGGCTGGGATCTGAAGAAAGCCTTTGATTATGTCAAGGAGCGTCGAGCCGTGACCAAACCCAACCCTTCTTTCATGAGACAGCTTGAAGAGTATCAGGGCATACTGCTGGCCAGGTACCCACATAAACAAAAAGTATATTTTATCTGGATTTGTGGCTGTAGCATGACATCAACACTGCACAGCTACACAACTACTTTAATCGACCTAATTACATATTTTTATGTATCATGTATTATGTCTTTTTTTTTTTTTTTTTTTTTTTTTTTTTTTTTTTAATTTACCCATAATTCAAAAGTAATTTTACCTTAATCACAGGCAAGTTTTGATTGATTTCTGCAGCCGATCATTCTTGGTCAGTTGATGTCGGCATGGCAAGCTGTGCATGCCACATATTGGTGACATATTGTCCCCTTCATAAATGTTTCTGGTCTCCCGATGCATATAATTATATGCAACATTCATTCACTCAGCTAACTTCTGAGGAGTGTTTTTTTTTAGCTGTTAAGTTCTCCCCTCTGTTTATTATTAGATGTGGTGTACACTTGGTTTTTAGAGCTTTTTGCTGAACCCAGCTGCCCGCTCTAAGTGAGATTACTGAAAGCTGAGTTTGCAGGCCAGAAAACCAAAACAAAACTGAGAAAAATGTTCAAATGTTCTGCAGCGATGAAGGCATCTGCAGAGTTTGGTGATAATCTCTGTGGGTTCATCACAACGATCAACCCTTTCACATCACACAGTCATTTGATCTTTTGTGAATGAAACAATATTAATTAGTCCAGTTTTAAATTGTAATTCTTATCTATCTGACACAACACATTAATCACAATAACCTAATAAAACAGTAAATATGAACATGTTTGTGTATGTTTGCATTAAGATGATAGGATTGACATGAAGAGACTATAGAACAAGTTTCAGTTCTGTTCATATTTATTCCCGCCTCTGTCACTCTCTTCTACAGCAAGCAGAGGCACAACAAACTGTGGCGCTCTCACTCTGACAGCGACCTGTCCGACCACCACGAGCCACTGTCTAAATCTCACGCCCAGCCACACAGCCTGGGTCACTCCAACCCCCATAACCAGACCAGCAGCACTCCTGGGCCCTCTGTGAAAGAGCTGCTTGAATCACTGGGAAGTTCAGCCAGCACTGGCAAACCAGCACACTCCACGAGCCAGCCTGATACTGGCATCCAGTCCAACCAGCACAGCTCCTCATCCAAGAGGGTGGCAGCTCTATCAGGCGAGGCAGAAGCTCAAAGCCTCAAGGCTCCTTCGCACTCTGCTGTAGTCCAGATTAGCCAATTGGACTCCCCATGTCCCGTGTCTCCGTTATCTCCACCTCTTTCCAACGGCTTATGCGACTCAGAGGAGCCCCCATTACCTCCTCTCTCCCAGCCAAGGGCGGCCACTGTGGTGCCTGAGCTTCAAAAGACTGACATGGTGACCATTGCACAGAGTGTTTTAGTGGGCCAGCCTCACCCACCTCCATCCTTTCACCACCTCCCCCTCTCCCCTGCTCCATCCCCAACTCCAGCCTGCATGGACGAGGTTATCACGGCACAGACACTGTCCTGCTCTCTGCCTGTGATCAAACCTATGCTAGTGTCAGTGCCTGAGCCCATGGCGACACAGCAGGCTGGACTCCAGTGTCTGTCCGCACCAGTGCCTGTCAAAAAATCAGACTGTGACCAGCAGATGTGTGGCTTGTTTTTGGACGGTTTAGCAGCCCATCCTCCCTCCACTAGTGATTTTATCAGCTACCCCAGTGCCATTCCACAAGACAACGAGGTGTTGTTCGGCCACAGTGCAGATCACATTAACTTTTTCAGTGCCAGGGAGAAGTTCAAGGGAATGAGTCAAGATGGTAAAAGCTGCCAGCTGAAGAGTTGTGGCAAGGAGCAGCAACCACTGCCTCAGGAGGTCTTCATTCCAGAGGAGAAGGAGGAGGAGAAAAGAAAGGTAAGAAATTCTGCACACTTATTTCCATTGCAAACACACATGGGCGATTCTCTTCAGAGCATCTCTGCTGAAGGTCTCAGACGAAGGTGTCCGTATGGCCGCTTTGCAATGCAGATAAGTGTGTGATACCTGGGTACAATGTTTAAAAAAAAAAAACACTATATTATATATATATATATATATTATATATATATATATATATATATATATATATTATATAGATAATATTAAATTTATTTTATTTTTTTAAATAAATAAATAAATAAATAAATAAATAAATAAATGTGTGTTGAAACCACAGCAGCTAAATCTGGTCCAGTTTAACTCAAGAGCACCACCTGGTGGCCTGCCGGCTCCATGCAGTGTCTGTCACATCTGTATCATTTAGCTTGAATGTCTTCTGAATGAGTTTCGGGGCATTTAAACTAAATTCTGATTGACCTTCTCACTCTCTTCTTTGTAGGAAATGTCCGTCCCTGTGCAGGTCACAGGGCTGAAGCCTGCCGTGCACACAGAGGCTTCACCTCTTGGCCCTCTTAGCCAGCCAGAGCCTCAGGGCCCCCAGCACCAGGAGGTAAGGAAGTCAAGGCAGGAAATTGAGGATAGAGATGTTTCATCACAGAAGGAAGCTGAGAATGTTAAAGAGGAAGTAAAAAACAATGAGGAGGGGGAGGCGTCTCCCGCCCGTCTCTACAGCGATTGGACTAGGGGGTCGGTCCGGCGCGTCACGCGACAGCTGGAACAAAGAATGAAACAGGAACACGAGGCTCCGTCACCCTCCTCATCTCCACCGTCCCTCTCGAGCAGCTCCTCCTACACTCAGCGTCCCCACAGCGTCCATCTTGCAACAATATCCAATCCCCAGGGTGCATCAGACTGCTCGCAGGTGTCAGTAGTCAGCAGTGTGGAGACGGAGGTGGAGGCGGATGGGAAAGTTAGACCAGCTACAAGAGAGACTGGTGATGTCATTGAGATGAGGGCACTAGGAAATAATGATAAAAGCACAAAAGGACACAAACTCCAGCCTGCTGATGTGAGATTGCTCTCTACCTCTTCTTCTTCTTTCCACCGTTCCGCCCAATCTCCCTTTGCCTCTGTCAATTTCCTGTGTTTGGAGGGCGTGACAGAGCTTGAGTCATGCACAGACTGGGACTGCCCCCCCGAGGGACCCCATAGTGACATTATCATGAGGGAGACATGGGAGACTTTGTGCGAGTTGGGTGCCTTCTTGCAGCAGGTGAGCATGGGCGGAGCCTGCAAGGCCAAGTGTGTGGACCAGGTTTTTGGCCTCAGCGCTACAACACCGCAGAAGCGAGGCAGCAGCATCCAGAAGAGGGTCAGAGAGGTGGAGGCAAGGATTCGCCAGGCAGGGCTGACACCTCCGTCCCTGATGAAGCGCTCTGCCTCTCTGGCCAAACTGGGCTGCCTGGAGCTGCTTGCCAATGACCTGAGTGACTGGGAGCTGAGCCGCTCCTCCATGATGCCGTCCTCAGCAGAACCTTCTATCCACGCAGTTAACGACGAGTCCAAGAAGCAGCGGGTCCACGACTCTCCTTCCTTAACCACCCAGCAGCCTTCAGACTTCGGAACTGTTGCAGAGAGGCGTGCTGAAGCCGGAGAAACCTCACAACCTCCACCATCTCCACCATCAAACCAGAGCCTGCCCAACTCTGACCAAGATTCTCTGCCAACACTCATGACAACAAGGCAGCAATATGGAAGGACTCATCCCCTGAGGCGGCTTAAGAAAAGAACTGTTAGTACCCTCTACCACACCATGTAACCCTCACTGTGAGTGTGTGTCTGTGTGCGTGCGTGTGCGTGAGTGAGAGTGAGAGAGAGAGATGTATAGAGAGAGAGACAGCAAGAGATGGAGAGAGAGGTTTTGTGTGCACCTGTGAGAAATGGAAATTGCATATATTGGATTTAATCAGCAAAACAAAGCAATGCCTTTTGCCTTAAAGGATATGTTAAGTACCTTCTGTACATTTCTTTCCCCTGCAGATCTGCCAAGAGCCCCTGTGAAATCTGCGATATGAGATACTGTGCAAGAACAGTGACAAGGCTATGAAGGTTCTGCTCAATTGAAATAAAACAAATCAGATTGGAGGAAATGCAGCATAGCAAAAAACACTTTGGGAAGACTTCAGAAAGGCCTAAGCCTGCCCACATTCACTCTTTACATCACCACTGGTTTCTCCATCATCCACTTGATATTTACTTGATCGCTGTTGGTTGATTTGAATAGTCCGACCTGATATGTTAGGTGGAATGTAGCCTCTGTTTTCCTCTTCTCATATGCTTTCATGTCTCTTCATCAATATTTGCTGGTTGTTTGTTTGGGTAGGTAACAAGAAAATGATGCAGCTGTTTTTCTGGTACAATCTGACGGACTCCTCAAACCTGCAGCATCCATAAAGATAAGCTTGTATTCATTTCGCAGAAATACTTGAAATACTGACAAATAATGCCAATCAAAGTCAGTCCTGCTGTCTAGAGACTGATTTTTAAACATGGGTTTTGTTAGCAGCAGTGCATCGAGACATACAAGCTCAGGTCGAAACACAAACACATATTCAAACACACACACACACAACACAGATTAGCGTTTTCCCCCAAAGATGGGTGTATGCGGAGCTGGTGACAGGATAGCTGCATAGTTGTACAGCGTTTTATCAAATCAGAATGCAAAGAGAAGAGGCATGCTGTTCTTTTTTTGTTTTTTTTAAATGTTTGTTTTGACTACACAATACCTCAGTCAGTCTGAACCAAATCTGACCTGCACTCACGTCAGGCTCTGGATTCCTGGAATGTCAGAAACTATTTCAACTACTCGATAAACTGAAGTAAACTCATCTCTCTCGTGTCTTCTCACGGATCTGATGCCACTCAAAACTAGACATTATCTGTATCTATTAGTGAATGTGTATGTGTGTGTGTGAGAGCGGGGTAGGTTAGGGGTTAGAGTTGAAGGCAGAGTGTATATTTGTTGAGTTTTCTGCCAGGTTCTCTTTGGGATGTAAAGGTCTATATTGTGTGCTGATGTTTTAGGAACTGTTCATGTTTTTCTATCTGGTTTGTGTGAGTGCGACAGTGTAGCACAACTTAACCACGTGGGTGTGTACATTTTACTTTATTTTGTTTTTTAAATTGTTCTCTTTTGTACACGTTTGTAGGAGTGTGCCTGTGACTGGCAAGTGAAGCTTCTCTGCAGTCTGTCAGAAATGTCTGTACAGGGAGGTCTGTCATACATGCACTTTACTCCCTTTTTCATTTTAATGTGGCTTTTTTTAATGTATGGTTGCTACTTTTGGGGAGCATGCTTAGGTTGTAGCAACTGTTGGGTATGCGTGTGTGTGTATTGTTTTATTGTTTTATTTTAAACTATCATTGTAAATAGTCTTTTATATCATGTGCTTCAACTGTGACCATTAAACAATGGAAATTGACTGTTTTGATGTGAGCCTGTGTATGTAAGTTCATACCATAACTAAATGTAATATTTCAGGCAGGCTTCAAACAGAAGATGATGACAGTATGTTTGAAGTTTTAGACATTTAGCAGTTCTACCCGCAGATCTTCAGTTTACTGTTATCTGAAGCAGACAGAGTCCAGATTCAATTCAGTTCAATTATTCGAATCATTAATCCTTACTCTGGAAGCCCTACGTGGTCATACATTCATACATTTTATTTCCTCTGTTTTCTGGAGATCTTGAGTGATTTATGTCATTATCTTGAAATAAATGTTGTTATCCCGAGATAACAGGATCATTTTCTCATGATATTGAGACTTTGTTTTCTTGAGTTAATGACATAATTAATTAATACGGTATCTGGAGAAAACGAAGGGAAACATTCAGTGTAGCAATGACAGATCCATCAGTCATCATCAGGCCAGCCAGACATAAACTCTCTCACTATCACATTGGACTCATTAAATTGAGATCTAAAATGAATTATATCGTTATCTTGAGTGAAATTAATTCGTTATCACAAAGAAAATGTATGTATGTATGAGCGCTTTAGGGCTTCCGTACATTTCAGCTCTTCTACATACAGTACATGTAAATGTGTCAGAGATGCACATTCACATTGAATGTGGTAACACATCTTTATTTCTTTGGTTAGTTTAGCATCCTGGTGTTTTTTTTATACGAGGTGAGTCTTTTCTGGAAGTGATTTTTTTTCTTAAAGGTCCAGCCACATCAACAAAAAATAACAGCCAAAATCATAACTCAAGTTATAATAAAGAAAGTTGTTCTGTGGTAGATTTGGTGTCATATCAAGGTTTCATTTTTAGCTGCTAGTGTGAGCTAAACAGAAATAAAGTTCCAACTGAGTTATTTCAGTTTGCAAGACGACATTTGAATTGTTACATTTGGATTTGTCACATACACACAAAACCAGAGCAACGTGCATATCTTACCAACAATGCAGCCTAACTGCTCTCCTATAAATGTCATCACAACACATGGAAACATCATAAACTATATAATTAGAGAGAAAAGCTTCCTGTTAGGCCGATAGCTGTCACTGCTGGTAAACCCAGAAGCAGTAATTAAAGTCGTAGGTATCTTCAGTTCACCACTCCATATATGGCATAGATTTCCTGCTCTGTAAAGGGTCAGAGTTCAGAGTGGAGTCATGTTAGAAGGTCATTCCTTGGACCTATTCGTCTTTCCTCCTTCAGTCCCATCAGCAGGATGCACGTCTCTGAAGGATTTCACTAAGCTCTAAGTGACAGTGCAGTGAAGAGCTTGACCCCTTTCTTGATTGACAGCAACAAGGTGACACAGCACAGCCCCAGTATGTTAACTAATACAACTAATAAAAGATGAAAAGACCTTCAGTAATATACATACACATATATTGGAATCAGCCGGACGTGCACAGGTCCAAAGTGTCCTCTTCCTGTTCTCTGTAGCAGGGTTCAACCTAAAGATCCTCATTGTTATTTCTGCTGACAAACAAGATGTCCACAAGATGTGTGCAAATGATGGATGTGTATCTGTCAGGCTAGTAGAACATTTACTCAAGTACTGCACTTGAGTACAAATTCAACTTGTACCTGAGTATTTGTCTGCATAATTAATACTTTAAATTAAATCTTTGTAATACTTAGAATACTTCTCACCTGATGAAGACCATGAAGAGAATCTCTCTGACCCACTTCAAAACTCTGATGAGCCCAAATCTACAGTTCACCTACTAACCAGACATTGGGGTGGATGATGCAGTCGTCTACACCCTGCACTGATCCCTCTCATACACAAACTTTGGAGGCACTGTGAGGATTGTGTTGAAGCACAATACAGCCATCACTGCTGAGGAGGAAGCTAGAAGGGGCTGGAGTTGAGCGCCACCTGGCTGCATGGACCATCAACTACTGAATTTGTTGTCAAGCAGTTTGTAAGACAACTCCAGTTTTTGTCATATTTATGTCTAGAAGTGAAGCTTTGGGAAAACTTGCAAATATGTACGGAAATATGCTGTCAGCTATCAGCTTTAATTTCTATATCAGCTATTAGTAGACAGCTATAAGTAGCAGTTGGTGTACATATTACAGTTTTTATTACAGTTGGTTACAGGGCTTCTACTATACTTTCTATATATACACTACAGTTTGTACTGGATGTAATGAATACCGACAGTTTGAAGAAACTGTGTCCAGGTGGACATAAGACATAAGAGGATGTAGTGTGTAATGTGGGGCAACAAACCAAGAAAGGTTTGACAAGTTCTACTGTGTAACTGTGTATCTTACTGAGGTTACTTTAGTTCAGGAAAATTAAGGCAGGAGCAAATTGCAGCATTTTTGTTACAGTATATTAGTATATGTCATGTCCAGTAAAGTGTGCTTTATTGTCATATTAACCATATACACAGTAGACAGTGAAACGTGAAACATGGAGGTTTTGCCAGTGACCATGGTGCTACAGTCATTGCAAAAAATATTGGCAAAAATCTTCTGTCACATAATGCACTACTTCTCCCAAAATATGTTGCAATTACATTTGGTATTCTCATGAATCAAATTTAAAATATAATTAAAAGTTATAAATTATATTTTACACAAAACTCTAAACATAGACTGGACAAAGTTGTTGGCAGCCTCAGATTAATATCTGGTAACACACCTTTGGAAGAAAACTCAAATCAATCAGTGAGGTTTTTTCTCCTCTGTATTAGATCTGTAGTGGACCCCTCTTTTGCCGACTGCTCCAGGTCTGTCAGGTTTGATGAGTTCTGAGATCTTTCCACAGGTGCACTCCGGGATTTGGATCTGGATTAATTGCTGGCCACTCCAGAACTCTCCAGAACTCTTTGTCTTCAACCATTTTTGGTGTTTTCTTCAGCTGACACTGAGTCCTCTATTGCAGCCCAGAATTCTTTGGTATCCTTCAGATTTCATAATGCCATGCACACAGTCAAGACATCCTGTGGCTGAAGCAGCAAAGCAACCCCAAAACATCAGTGAACCTCCACCATGTTTCTGTGTCAGCAGCAGACCCTGCTGCTGACACAGAAACATTAAAAACTGATTAGAGTTTGCCAAAACATACGCAAGGAAGCCAAACTCCTTCAGGGAGAATGTCCTGTGGTCCTGTAGCAGATTAGACTAAAATCAAGTTTTTTGGTGAAGAACCTCATACTTCTGTTGTCAGAAAATGAAATGAGGCCTTCATTCATAAAATACAACAAGAGCTTCATAAAGTGCTGACACTGCACATAAGGCAGTATGTTCAGACAAAACAATACAAGAAACAGAACAGACAATATGTATGTACATGTGCTACATATAGATATATGCAGTATGACTTTATTCAGAGTAGAATAGTAGATATTGGATCAAATGAAGTAGCAGCAGAGACAATAGGTGCAAAGTGTGCATGCATATAGTGCACATTGTTTCATGTTTGCAGTTCCATTAACAGTCTGTTGTTTTAACAGTGTGAACCAAATGAATGACAGGCAGAGAACTATTGCAGTTCACCATGAGCACACCACAAATGTAAAGCGGAATAGTACATGCAGTAAATATGTGTGAGAGATGTAGTTGTGACTGACCTGGTTAATTCAACAGGCTGGAATCTGAATTTTTCTATTTTTATTTTTAATGTTCATTTTTGTTTCCATCCCTCTCTCTGCAAACCAGCAGCTCTTCTCCGGCTCCAGGTGCTCTTTGGCCACCTTCAGCACTGGATTGTTTTGCCATCTTGGATCCATGGGGCTGAAGGGGTTAACGTGGAGCACTAGAAAGCAGGTCAGGTTACCTGTGTGTGTTTATTTACCTGTCCAATGCTCCTCTGTCCTTGTAATTCACGATTGGTCTGTTAGAGGCCACCAGTTGTGACACTGACCCCCGGGGACGCGCTGGCCCTCTGTACCCGGCGCGCGTCACGTTTCCCTGTACTGACTGAGCTTGTTCCAAAATAGACGGCACCACCACCCTACACCCACCCACACCCTCCTCTCTCCCAGCTCTGCCCGGGTACTCTCCCCCTCTCTCTTTCCCTGCCGAAAAGCGTCACGCAGTTGTCCATTGCGTCTCCTCAGAAAGTCCGCACCGACTCCCGGACGCCGGATCGCGGGGAATTATCATTGAAAGGAATAAAGAGCAACAGAAGGAGGAGGAGGAGGAGGAGGAGGAGGAGGAGGCACAGGCTTGTACGACAAAAACCGTGAGAGTTGTCCAGGGAAGAGGGGTCTCCCCAAAACCTGAGGTGAGCTGTGGGTCTTAATGTGTGTCAGTGTCGGTGCTGCAGTGGGTGAGAGGTGCGTCAGCTTCTTTACTGCACTGCTGGAGAAGAGCGAGCGCGTCTCTGCCTTTTGGAAATGCTAAGGACAGAGACAGGCTCGGTACATTGTGATTGTGCACTTTCTCCCCCCTCCTGTGGACGGAGCAGATCTTGAGTCGTGCCTGGCAGCTGTGGGCTACTTTAAGGAGCACGTTGTCCCATACTAACCCCCCCCCCTCACACCCTCTGTGCCCCTGACCGCCTGTCTTCTCGTGTTTGTGTGCGTCCATGTAGGCTGTGTTTTAAATGAACTGTCCCGTTCAGTGGCGACAAAGCGCCAAACAGTGCGTTGCCTTCATTCTGGGACTATTTAGGATGAGGCTGGCGGGTGGGAGGAGCGGCTGGCCCGGGTGGGACAGTGCAGTTTGTCATGTCTATATTAGGAAAGTGGCAGTGTCATTCTTTTGCTCTGTCTCGACTCTCCAAAGCCGTGCCATGCGCGACAGAGAAGGGCCATCTCATGAACCCGAGGCAGAATTAAAGGAGCATTCCGGAGATGTTGCAACTTCATTTTCAAAGCACGTCACAGATTTCTACTTTCCAAAAAAAAACTGTCAGCTGTGGTTGCCAGAGTTTTAGGTATAAGCTTATATATTATTAAGGTAAAATGATTTTAGTACTGTTGAGTTCACACATAAGGCTGGCCTTTTATTCCATATTTTAAAATGTCTGTAGATGTTACGATGCAGAGCTGCCAAAGCATGACAGTGAAATAAAAATGACAGTGTTTTACTGTCTAATTAACAGTCTCTGATATGAAGTGCTACTTTATTCTGTCTAAATTCTCTTACAGTGTTGTGTAAATAAAGGTTTTGAATGTGTTTTACTGTATATGGGAAAACACAGTCACACTTCAGTAAAGTTTTTAGATCTGCTCTGTCTCTGGCACAGTTTTTAAGGCTCGTGATCATTTTTCAAGCTCTTTCCTGAAACACACCATGATCAGTGTGTTTCCATGTTCAGATGAGAAGATAAGGTATGCAAAATAAATAAATAATGATTACTTTTATCAAATGCTTCAGAAAATTGAAATCAGAGTAAGACGTGTAGGTGATGTGGGATTCTATTCTAAGTGTAGAAGAAACATATTAATATTGCATAAAATAATGTTACTACCAACAAATCTCCGACACAGAATCAATAACAAAAATAGCATGTGTGATATTGTGTTTGTCCTGAGATGCCTCACAGCTGGCCTGCCTGAAGTGGACACTGGAATGTAAATCTCTTGATAACAGAGAGCTTCCAGGAAAGAAGCAGGAGCTCCTGTCCTCTCATCAGCCTGGTTGAGTCATGTGTCTTTGTCTGTGGGTTAAGTTCTGGGCTACATGTATTATATATATATTAAATTAAAACTCATCACTGAAAGCTGTGATGACAGCAGGATTTGGGTGACTTTATGTCACACTCTTGGTAATATGACAAATTTCTACAGAAATGGAACTGGACCCTTGTCAGCTGGTGATCTTGATGGTTTTATTTTAGTCAAGGAACAGACTGTTTGAGTTTATGATCATCCACCACACAAGAGGAAGAACTCTGGTCTTCAGGGACTGATGCAGGCCTACTTCTAGATGTGGGTTTTTAGTTTTGGCCTTATGTAAGCCGGTGCAGTCAGAGAGTGTATGCTAGATAAATACATATTCTCATAGGGATTGTATCACATGGGTGTGAGTGAATGTAACGCTGGGATCCCATCTGTCATTTATTAAGTTTACTCTCGGCCTTTTATCTGTTCTCTGTGTCTTAGTGTTTGTCTTTGATGTGTGGCCATCACATAGTGTTTGGTGGGACAATCAACTATTAATATCTGCACTGATGGCAGGCACTGTTATAGAATATCTCCTGTGTTACGGAGGATTACAGTCGCTCTGGCCCGGTGCCCGGGACAGCCGCAGAACAGCAAGTTGTCAGTCAACAAATAGCCTAAAAACACATTACAGAGTTCATTAATCACAGAAAAGCTTATAAAAGAAAGGGTTATTTCAAGCTTGGCTTCAATTCAAAGTATTTCTTTCCAACATCATACATTCCTGACTAAGTATGCAACATTAAAGTAGAAAAACAACATCTGACTCAAAACCCTTTGTCGGTTTGATCCAGTTTGATCAACAGTGACAGTAACAATCCATCAACTGTTCTCAATACTCGTGACATACTATGACGTTTTTTTTCGTTCCACCAACTTCAGACCAGTGAGACGAGCAAAGAAAGAAATACCCAGAAATATTCTAACTTTGACAGAAAAGAGTGTGTTCATGTAGGATCCCATCACTCCTGTATAGAAAAGAGAATGAAAAGATTTGCAGGGCCTTCAAAAGGCCAATCAGCTGCCTGATTATGAGCAAAGAAAATGGAAAAGATTCAGTCCTTGCTCATCCATGACATAAATAGAATCTGCTTTTTATGACTCTTGATGTGAATATTAAAAAAAACAAACTAAGTGATGGAACCAAAATAGAAAGCTTGAAAGCACCTAAGCCACAGAAATTAGTCATCTTCAACCTTCAATTTGACTGACAGCAGCAGAAAACTGTTCATTAAGTGATTCTTAATGTTCAGCAAAGAAAACGTTCATAAAAACAAGCTGCCTCAATGACAAAGACAAGGACAGACTGTGTATAGATATAAAGAATATAAGGTACAGAGTGCAGAGAAGGCAGTTTTGGGATGACAGGCTCTGATGTAGTCTTTAATTACGTCTGTGGATGAGCTCGAATAAAACTGTCTTGATGGAAGTCTTAAAAGAAAAGTATTTTCTTCTGATAGTCATCTTTTTATCCCCCTTTCCATCCCCTCCTCTTCTTCCTCTTCCTTTTCACCTTTTTCTTACTTCATCTTTACCTCCTCTTACCTTTCTCTGCTTGCTGCAGCCATGAGTCGCAGCATCGTGCGGCAGAGTAAGTTTCGCCACGTCTTTGGCCAGATGGTGAAGGCTGAGCAGGCGTATGATGACATTCGTGTTTCTAAGGTGACATGGGACAGCTCCTTCTGTGCAGTCAACCCAAAGTTCCTGGCGGTCATCGTTGAATCCAGTGGAGGAGGAGCGTTCCTGGTCCTGCCTCTCTCTCAGGTCAGTAAGGTCAACAAGGGGAAACATTCGTGGGCTGCTGAGGGTGCAAACACAACAGATTGTCCATGACATGAGTGCCTCTGAAGATGACACTAAATGTGGATTTTCCAAAAAAAACAAAAAAACTGTGCAAAGATGTGATCATATCTGCAGGAAACACTTACACACTGAACATTTTGGGGGGTTCTCGATGCTTTAATTGGTAGTACTTGTGCTCATTGTACCTAATATATCATATTTAACTATTTTTATATGTTTCTTCTTCTTTCTCTTAAATCTAAATTGAGTACTCCATGTGCTCAATAGACAGGGAAGTTGGTGCTCCAATAAGTTACATTAAAGAAAGAAGTATGTATAGAATGTATTCTGCTGCAGATTGTAAATGAAACTGTGGGAGGAATAAGTTGTACTTCGGGGAAGATTGATGATGGCATGTCTGTCTGTCGCTGAAATATCTTAGCTAATAAGACATGAGTTGTCATTAAATGTAGTATATTCACAGTCCCCAGAGGATGAATCATATGGCCTCTAGTGACATCATAAGGTTGACTATTAGCTAGATTTCCAATATAAGTGTGTTAGCATCGTCACTGTGAGCATACGAGCATGCTGACATTTATCTCAAAGCATCACATTATAAGTTTAGTACAGCCTCATAAAGACACATGACACATGGCAGAATGAAGGTCAGATGTCCTCTTCCTGTTTGAGAGTTTAAAAAAAATAAAATAGTGATTGCATCAGTATTCTTTTTGGAGGCTCGTCCCAGTGACTGAATGCTTTGTAATGTTAACCATAGGTGGCTATAAAAGGACTGATGTTGCATAATCAGCAGGATGTAACAAGGAAGGTGAAGAAAAGGACTCTGAAAGCCTTTGGCAAGCTGCTCTATACTGGAGTCAAATCATTCCTGTGACCTCAAGTCTCATCCTCTGAGGCCTTGAAGGTAAATGTAATTCAGAAAACAAAGCTGATTACTGCCAAGTCATGGTGTCAGCAGTGCAATGGTTCATACAGTTGGGAGGCTGTTGAAAGCTGTTGGTTTTAGAAATATTGCTTATTTTAGTTTAATATGTTCAGTTTGATTTTAGCATGTTTTCCTTCTGACAACAGAGGATAGAATATTCCTCTAGCTGTCCCGTTGGGGAGGACAGAGTAATTACTAAAACAGAAATGCAGCGACAGGAAAAGCAACAGGTCATGACAGATCAGACGTTTAAAGCTGCGACGCTTCAGCGTGGTGTGAAGCCTCGTGATGATAACAACATCACCTTAAAATAAACGATGGACATCAGAAAGACAAAACTAAACTTGTGCGTGCTAATCCAGTGTGTACCTCAGTTAATTAGAATACTGATGGTTCTGGTTTGATAAAAACAGTCATCTGCAGGAAGGTTTTTAGTTATTACATGCAGATATATTCATTTTTCGTGGTTTTTCGCAGCTCCTCCAAATAACTACTGTGTAATCAGCCAAGTCTGCAGCAATTTAGTTGACCTGTGAGATGCCTCCACGCAGCAGCTTTCATTTGAGCCAGACTGCTAACACCAACTGCCAATCACAGTCCAGCATTACAAGAATTGACTTCAGTCAGAAAAACACTGTAGTTTTTTAAGAATATTGTAAAATGCTGGTATCTGGAGCCTATAATTATGGTCATTGTTGAAAATGGAGATTGGAATAATTCATTTTTTCAAATAAATTATTTAGAATTTGAGGAGTGTAATGAAGTCATTACTGCTAAGATTGATCAGAATGTCAGCATTAAATAGTGACAAAGAGAAAGAAGAGTAACAGAGTTTTGGGGGCATGGTGAAATGGATGTGATTATATACTGGAGTCATGGTGAACAGACATGCTATTAATACACACCAACGTGCTCTCCATCCTCCAACTCCCCCCTCCGGGTCCCCAACAGGCCACAAGAAAAACTCCCCTTTCAACGCCTCGTCACTCAGTTATAAATACACCTCTCTTGGGGTGTGTTTTGTGAGTGAGTGTGTGTGTGTGGACTGGAGGGAGCAATATCTCAAAAGTTGATGTTCACACAATACAAACAGAAAAACATGGAATAATCTGAAAGTGACTTTATGATTTTAGTTAGTGTTCTAGCAAAATGTCTGTCCACTATGAAGCTGCATGGTTTCGGTTAAATTCTGAAGGTTTTGACACATTTGAGCCTGTGTACATTACAAATCCTCTCAGACCAAACTTCTCCAAGGCACCACTTGTATAATAAGGATCATGCATTATCATCTAATCTTGTGGCCTCACTTATAGAGGGACCATGTGTCAAAACAAATGTTTTCATTTATACTGTGCTCACGTTATTGTATATTTCTAAATAACAAGTCTGCTGTGTGCACTGTGCTTAATGGGACACAAAAAGGAACAAACTCAATGGATGTGATGGCCAAGAGGTGGAGGATCGACAGAGGCCTAACAGTATTTTTTGTCCAGTAATGGGAACAACAAAGGTTATTTCAACAGAATTTCATTGACTCCACCTCAACATGTCATTTTGACTAGGTCTAGATTACTATTTATAATATTATTTAAAGCAACACAACAATTCCCACCATAAGCAAGCACTTGCGATGTTGACGAGGAAAAACTTGGTTGGCTTGGCTCATGGTGGATGGCCATCTGTTCCGACTAGTAGTACTCTCACCACAAGGTCCATATTTTATTCGTATTACATTGTCTGCATCAGCAGATGAAGGAGTTTGCCCAGATATTGATGTTGTAGTTGTTAAAACTTCCATTTTGTTCCAGAGCACTTTAAAGTCTGTGTAAAGGCAATTCTGAGATTTCTTTCAAAATACATTAAATATATTGTAAAAAAAAAAAAAAAACATGTGAAAGACTTTGAACGATATATTAGTGAAATGTGGACTTAGAGGTTGAAACAGTTTTTCACCAGTTTTCAGTCCAGGATTTTGTGGGCGGTCCTTAAAGGGTGGCTCGATGACACGTTGAGGCCACCCTGAGCATTCCCCTGCACCCCGAGCAGAGAGATAGAGATGAATTCATCTCACTCAGTGTTTCAAAGTTAGTCATGTCATTTTCTGAACTCATCTGACACGTTTCAGTCACTTCAAAATGGCTGCCTGACTGCTCTGACGAGTGGGTGTGTCTTCAGCACATTCAGAGGACATGCCCCCACAGTCCTGGAGCTAAGAATTAATTTTTACCAGATTTTAACACCTAATTTAATAAACTTGTCTATATTTTTTATTATTCAAATTTGGCTGAATAGTTAATAACACTTTCTTCTTTGGTCTGACAAACTCAGAACACATTTATTCTTACTTTACACAGACTTTTTGTTCATGTTGGATGGTTGGAGATTTATTCTTAATCTTGAAAACAGTAGTTAAGAAAATGATCACACCTTAAGTCAGTATGGACAAGGAGTCCATAAAAATACTCAAATATAAATAACCTTTCACTTGGAGTCTGTTTTCAACCTACATTTCTTGGCATTTGTTTTTTATTTTATTTTTTACATCAACTCAACTTTGTGTGTCACTGCTGTTCTGTGTTGCAGACAGGTCGTGTGGATAAGAACTATCCGCTGGTCAACGGCCACTCCGGACCTGTCCTTGATATAGACTGGTGCCCCCATGACGACAACATCCTGGCCAGCTGCTCGGAGGACTGTACTGCGATGGTAATGAGACTGTGTCTGTGGAGAAAAAAGCTCTGAGTAGGAGGGAGAAGTTGAAACTGCATGTGGGGGAGTTTGTTGTTCAGTGACTCAGATCATAGTCATGGAGGTCATCACAGCCTGAGTTCGTCACGGCTGCCTGCCTGCCTGCCTGTTAAATGAGCGAAAGGAATCAGTCAAGGTATCAGTGTATCTACCTGCCTGACTGTCCACCCACCTGGTCTGCCCCATCTCTATCTCTTCATCAGTCTGCTTGTCATCTTTCAGTCTTGATAAGTTAGTCAGAAGATGTTGTCTGTCTGCAACCAACCTCGTCATTGTAATGCAGCTGCTAATCCTGCTGCTCCAAGGGGGGGGGGGGGGTCAGACTCTCTATTCTCTGCTCACTCATACTTAGTATGTAAGTATGAGTCCTTAACTACATTCAGTGCTTAATTTGCATTCAGCATCCTCTCATCAGAGCGCAGGATGTAGAGAACAGTTTAAATAATCACCATCCATGGTAGTTATGTTCTGCTCAACCTGCTGTCTGTCAGCTCACACTACAGGAACAACAGGAAATAATCTGCAGCGCCTTTTAACAAAATAATGAGATAGTGACATAATAAGACCTAACCCTGCTTTACAGTGTTGTTTGTTGTTCAATTTTGGACTGAATCCACACAGAAGCTTTAGCAGTTCTTTTAAACCTGCTGTGACACACTGCAAGTATCTGCAGCTCTGCAGCTCATGACTTCAGTCAGCAGGGGTCACTGTGAGGCCTGGATGATAGTTAGACTCATATATAGTCTATAGATAGTTTAATCATGACAGGAAACCTGATTCGTTTATATGAAAACATTATGCCTATGTATTATTAGTAATGCAAATAACATATACTATAGTTTCTAATCATTTTAGAACGGACTCCTTTGTTTTCTTAGTGATTATTTCTCTTTTATTTTAATCTGCAGACTATTGTCCAGTTTAATCGATTTATTATTTGGTCTATAAAATGCCAATGACAATGAGTCCAATTCAGTTTGCAGTGATATAAAACAGACAAAATGGAAAATCTTCTCAGTGGAAGAGCTGGAAGAAGCTGAGTGTTTAGAGAAATCTTTTGCTTTAGAAATCAATGAGACGATTGAAATTAAAGAGAAAAATAGCTGATGATTAATTTTTCTGTCAGCTGACCAGTTGATTCATCAACTCCAGCAATGTTTTAGATCTTCCAGGGTGGCTGTGGCTCAGGAGGTAGACCAGGTCGTCCACCGTCAGTCTGCATGTCAAAATGTCAGATACTGAACCCCTGAACTGTGTTATTGATGTGTGGATGTGTATGGTTAGCAGTTGGCACCTTGCATGGCAGCCGGTGCCATCAGTGTACGAATAGGTGAATGAGATATGTAGAGTAAAAAGTGTTTGAGTGGTTGGAAGTCTAGAAAGGATATAAGTACAAATAAGTACAGTCCATTTACCATCTTTTCTGCTTCTTCAACTAGGAAATGCGATCAGCACACATCAGGAAATCTTTCTCAGCCTGTTAATCTGCTCACAGAGATAAGATGTTCCTTGCGTTACATTACATAGCTGTGTGTGTGTGTGTGTGCAGTATGTCAAGTGTGTCAGCATGTGTCAATGATAACATTTTTTGGTTTGTATGATGACACCACATCCGTTGACTCAGCATGTATCTGTGCTTCATCACAGTTGTCACATTTGCCCACACTTGTTCACAACGACATTGCAGGAATCCATGTGCGCTCAAATGATTGAATCGTTGCTTCTCTGATGACAGCAGCTGCTGGGATGCTGTTTGAGTGCTGTGTGTTTGCCTTTGTGTGTGTGTATGCTTTGTTTATGTCCAGCACACAGACGGACAGTTGCAGCTGTCCAGTCTTGGCGGTTTTGTAGAAAGGCCATGACTGTGATGTCATTCTCTTCAGCTCACAGAGACGGATCATTGTGTTGTCTGAAAAGAGTATGTTCATGAGTGTGTGTGTGTGTGTGTGTGTGTGTGTGGAGCAATGGGAACAGAGCCGTGTGTATTCATTTGTGCGTGTCTTCTCAAACATATGTGGATCTACTCATGACCTACTGTGTGGTCAGTTTTGTTGTTTGTGTTTTTGGGGCCCAGTCCTGAATCCTCCATGAGGAAATCATCATGAGCATGAAACACCAAATGCTCAGGTCACTGTGCTTTTAAAATATAATGTCATTTCAAGGAAAGCACTGTGACCATTGGTTGGGGTCTTAGCTACCATTGAGGACACTGACGTCATGTCCTTATGAGTGTGCAAACAACCAGTGGGGCAGTTTGCATCCTCCCATCACATAGAAATGACGCATGGTGTTTTTAAAAAATGCCTTTGTGTCTGGGAACTGAAGCCAGTGTGGGAGTGCTAAAAACTGTAAGTCCTCTGGCTACAGAACATTTCAACATCCAGAGGCGCCCATGTCCAACTTCACAGCAGAAATAAACATGTCTTGCACTCGACTGGGTGTGCAGGGGTTGCTATCAATGTTTCTAAATTCCTGGCTCACCCAGTGTGTGCTGGTACAGGTACTAAAAAACCTCTAAACAGATCAGAATATGAATGATGATGACTATTTTGGACATGTTCAGTAAGCGTCCTGTTGGAGTTGCACACAGGTGTGGAAATTAGTTTGTATAAACTTATTAGCCAATTAAAATGACTAAGCTGTGGATGTGTAGCTAAGTATGTACTCAGTATATCTATATTTTTATATATACATTTTTCCCAATGGGTAATTTAGATTATATATCAAACACTTTAAACTGTTCACATCAACTTAGTCATCATTTATAATTTCAGTTGCAAGCACCTCAACAAATTTTTTAGAGGCGTAAAGGACAAAATAAAATGACAGGAGGATTAAATGGTTCAGTGGGTTAGATTTACAACACGCTGGTTACTGGACAGATAACATTTCTTGTGTGACAGCAGACAGACTTACAGACTGTTCTGGTTTTCCTTCGTCCCTCCTCTCCAGGTGTGGCAGATCCCGGATCATACACTGACTCGCCCCATCTCTGATCCCGTCGTGGTCTTGGAGGGACACTCCAAACGTGTCGGCATCGTCACCTGGCACCCCACCGCACGCAACATACTACTCACTGCGGGTAGGACACGCGGTGCCACACACACACACACACACACACACACACACACACACTAATTTTCTCACAATCTGAAGGCTGTTTGTAATCGTGGTGTGAGTACATTCAGACTTCTGTCTTTTGCTCTTCCTCCAGGCAGTGATAACCTGATTATAATCTGGAACGTGGGCACAGGCGAGCCCCTCATCTCCATGGACGACCACCCAGACCTCATCTACAGCATCAGCTGGAACCGAAACGGCAGCTTGTTTTGCACCACCAGTAAAGATCGACGTC
The DNA here is from genome assembly GCF_000972845.2 of Larimichthys crocea. Classification (NCBI taxonomy): domain Eukaryota; kingdom Metazoa; phylum Chordata; class Actinopteri; family Sciaenidae; genus Larimichthys; species Larimichthys crocea. Next base: position 1,000,610 of record NC_040032.1, read on the forward strand.
TGCGTGTCTGCGACCCCCGCAAGAGAGAGGTGGTTGCGGTGAGTGAGTAAAAAAAAAAAGAAAAAAAAAAGATATGCCTCACACTACAATTAATTCTAATATAATCATTATATTAGAATTAATTGTAGTGTGAGGCATATCTTTTTTTCTTCCTCTTGTCATATATAAGACCAAAACTGAAGTTTAAAAATGTCTTTAACTGAATGAATGAAGCTTGAATAAATTATCTTCCTTCAGTTTTTGTACAGATAAAACAAAATGAGATGTTTTTCAGACATGTTTTACTTTAGAGGGCAGATTTGATTTACTTTGGACAGAGTCATGCTAGCGGTTTCCCCCTGATTCCAGTCTTTATGCTAAGCTAAGCTATGGAAGCAGAATAATAAATCATTAGGTGGAGATATGTTGGATTTTAGGACATGGCATAAATCTAATTTTCCTTTTAAACTTAAAACAAAAACTGCTATGCCAGCTCTCATAGTGATGTCTGTCCCTCCGCTGGCCAACAGGAACGTCTGGCTCCACATGAGGGGATCCGGCCAATGAGAGCTATCTTCACCAGAGACGGAAACATCTTCACCACAGGATTCACCAGGATGAGCCAGAGAGAGCTCGGACTCTGGGACCCGGTAACAAACACTCACATTCTGTTCATTCGATATCAAAAGGCGCAGGAACACACATGCCCAAAATTGTTGACTTTCTTCACCATTTTTACTCTCCACAGACAAACTTCGAGGAGCCTATTGCACTGTTGGAGCTGGACACAAGTAATGGAGTGTTGTTACCATATTATGATGCAGACGCGAACATGGTCTACCTCTGTGGAAAGGTACAGTGACATTGATTCAAATCTACTGCAAAGAAATATGTGCAAATCTATCTTTCCATCTTTAATAATGACATGTTTTATGTGTGTGTTTCTGTGTATGTGTGTGTGTAGGGGGACAGCAGCATCCGTTACTTTGAGATCACAGAGGAGCCGCCATACGTCCACTATCTCAACACCTTCAGCACTAAAGAGCCCCAGAGAGGGATGGGCTTCATGCCTAAGAGAGGCGTGGACGTCACCAAATGTGAGATCGCTCGGTAAGATACGGATCATGCAGTAAATTGTGATGTTGTCTGAAAATAGATTTGTCAGCATATCACCCTTCAGACTACAGGTTCATGGAATTCAAAGATATGTACTAGTTATTGCAGTGTCTGTCACTGAAGATATGATCCATTCATTGTCTCGACCACAAGTCAACATATTCAAAGTTGCAGTTTTATCCAGCCGAGTGCAGTAACTTCACTTATCTAACTCTAGCTAAATTTAAACTGATATGTATCTGTAGCACAACTGATGAGTGTCTCCTCTCGTCTCATCTCTCTTCACTCTTAGATTATTCAAGCTCCTTGACAAGAAGTGTGAGCCCATCACAATGACAGTGCCAAGAAAAGTAAGTCCAACTGACCCAATACTTCTGCACTTCTTCTGCAGGAATATTAACTCTGCAAAAACAAGAACTGCACAGCAAATTCCAAAACAAAACCTCAAAATCTCCCTTTTCTTTCTTTCACTTTGCCAACTCTCTTGCACAGTCGGACCTCTTCCAGGATGACCTGTACCCAGACACAGCAGGACCTGAGCCCCCCATGGAACCTGAGGAGTGGCTGGATGGTCGCGATGAAGATCCAATTCTGGTGTCCATGAGGGAGGGCTACGTGCCACCTAAGAGCCGGGAGCTCAAAGTGGCAAAGAAGAATGTGCTGGACTCCAGACCCACCACCAGACGCAGCATGTCCACTCTGGACACCAACAGTCTGCCGGTAGGTTCTGTCATGCATTATATCACTTGGCCAGCTTTATGTCTTAAAAAATGACTTTCTTTAGCTTTGCAGTCTGTAATCTGAAGAACATGTGTCTCTCTGTTTCATTTCTGTTTATCTGTCTTCTATTTGTACCTGCCCACAACTTTTTTCCCCCCAAAGCTCCCTTCTTTGTTTTTGGTTTACTTTTCCTAGTTGCTCACTGTCCTTGACCTATTTTTCCTCTTTTTCTTTGCCCTTAATTTTCCCCTCCCTGTCACTGTCTTTTTTTCTTTCTTCTTCTGTTTCTTCTTCCTTCTCCTGTCCAGCCTCAGTTGCTTGAGAGGTTGTTGGAGGAGATTCAGAATCTGAAGGCCACAGTTTTGTCTCAGGAGAAGAGAATCTGTGACTTGGAGAATAAGCTTTCTCAGTACACCAATGGCACCGACTGATGTGCATGAAACACACCTTCTGAAGAACTGGTCTGAATTTCAGAATCAGAATTGTTATAGAAACACATTTCCCTTTCGTTCACAAGGAACCACTCTCCTAAATACTCAAACAGTGTGGCCCCTTTAAAGGTACCATTGTGTAAGAATATGAATGTGGACAATGCAAACTGAAGGTCCAACAGATTGACAAAATAACACCCATGAGTTATGTAATTGTTTTGTGGCTGATTCTGCATAATCCACATTTCAGTTTTAACATAATGTACCTTTATTGTTTGGCAAAATATTTGAATATGTACACCTTTACAGTGATTTGTAAAGAATGAGAAGAGTGCAGAAATGGAGTGAGGTAGCAAGTCGGGTTAAAGGTCTGAAGAAAGTTGACAGAGTTGTTTAATTACGCTGTGTGAAAAAGACAGCTGTAGAAAAAAAAGAAAAGAAATCAAATGCCAGAAAATATTTTGTTTTGGCAGACACTGCATCTTCAAACTCTGCAAACTATGAACATACTTGCACCATTAAACACACGCATTGCCATCAAAGATACACACCACATCTCAACAATTTGCCCCTATCAGACCATCACGGTTTTATTTAAATAAGTCTCTCTGCAAACTTTTCAAAATGTAAATAGTGATGAAGGAAACTGGAGAAAAAATGTTAAACTTGTAGCAAAATGTGAAAAGCAAAACGTTTTGTGTTCTGTAAAGGATTATACATTAGACACATGATGACAACAATAAAAACAGTGTTTTTTAAAAATGTCTTCATCTCTTGTTGAAACATTTCAGAGTTTATTAAAATGACAAAATGATGCTTCACGTGTGTGAAGCCACACAGTAGCTCACAAACAGAAATACATTCACTAAACAGGAAGCAGAGCATAAAAGGCATCAGGCTCTATCTTTCACAGGACAAAAGACCTGTATACGTGAGCATTCAGACAGGAAGAGGCACCGCAGCAGAAACGGAGGTCTTTTCATTCATTTCAGTAGGGGTCGTGTGTTTCTGCACCGGCAGTCTGCAACGCAGGGGTTGCCGCAAAAAACGTTGCCGGCGTCTGGGTGAGAAATTGAGCCTGATTCAACTTTTGGCAAACCGGAGCCCCATGTCACATCCCGCAAGCCATTTAGACTCTCAGATCGGTCAAACCTCCACAGACAGCCTGAAATGTCTCTGAAGCGGAGACTATCCAGGTGGATTCCCAGACTAAACTCTGATAAACTCTGTCCGATGATTAGAGAGAGAGAGAGAGAGAGAGAGAGAGAGAGAGAGAGAGAGAGAGAGAGCGCTTTGGTAGAGAAACAGAGTAACAACAACAGAGAGTGAGCGCCGGCCTCGATAAAGCTGTTATTAATCAGCAAAATAAAAAGTTAGTATTATTATTTTCTGATTGTTTCACAGCGGTTACATTCAGCAGGTATAGTCATTAGCAACCCACCTGAGCTCCCCTCACCCTGCCTGTTTCCCTGTTCCTGTCTGAATACACGCTAACAGCAGCAATAAGCCTCATAATAGCTAAGCAACCAGCACGTAGCAAAAAAATCTGTTTGAGATTTAAAGCTGCATTAATGGGTTTTGGCCACTAAGGGACAGATACAATTCAAAACAGGCATACAACATACACAAAGCATACAACATAACCTTTTTAAACCCTTTTAAAATGGATAATAAATAAGCAAACAATTACCTCTTTAAGCCCAGTTTATACTTTCTTTATCTGTTTTGTGGCAAGGGTCTGTGTGAAAGGGTATGGAATGCCTTCTTGGGTGACCCTGTGGTAGATAAAGTGCCATCTATTGTGCACAAAAACATGATAAAGTGCCCACTAAGGTGCTGCAGTGTATTAAAAGGTGCCTTAACATGGAGACAAAGCAAAGCATCGACCTTTAGGTCCTACACGCTAAAAAGAGTTTGGAACCGTTTCGTCATAAATGCGTCACAATTCCCTGCAGGATGATGCCTCACTGCATGCAATATTTGGCACAGTACACATACATATTACAAAGTAAATTCAGTGTCAACATATAGATTAATGACGCAATTAATAATAGTAATAATGCAGCTTTAACCATTTGCAACTTTGACAGAGTCACTGTTTTGTCAGTACATGGAGCCCTAACATGACTATGCTTATGCAAAGAAAGAAAGACTGTGTGGCTTTGGTGGAAACAGACAAAGCAGATGGTGGAGGTTCCCTGATAGTGTAGAAACAGGTGCCTACATTACCCACCTGATCCACAACCAACAGCTCCATATCAGGTGAACAGCAAGACGCGCTGTAGGATACTAACGTTATGTTCTCGTTGCCTGTAACCAGGCTGGTGTTCATGGTCCCGTTGCCCTGTTTGAGACTAACACGGGCGACACCCGTCCCTTCAGCTCCATCTGTCACCAGGGCAGAAAGCTCCCATGTGGATAAGCTGCAGTTTTCAGAGCAGTTGGACTGCAGGCTGAGGAGCTGGCATGCTGGGTTAGTGAAATCAGTCACCTATGAGAGGAAAACTAGTATTACATCAGTAAATTAAAGATAAAGTCATTTTGATTTCACAACAGCTTTCTGAAGAACTAGATTTGGTTCATGCTCAATTGTTTGCTAGCATAACCTGACATGACATGCTCTTTCCAGGAAAACTTACAATTACAGGAGTATTACCGTGTTCACAATTGAGAAACGCAGCACAACATAGTTTGTATCTTTGCCTCCCGGAGCCTCAGCCTCAATAGTCAGGGTGACGTCAGTACCCGAACGGGTGTTAAGAGGTGCTGAGAGGGTCACAGTGCCATTAGTACTGTTTCCAGCTTCCAGAAATAAACTGGTTGGAGATGTTGAGTCAAAACGTTGGCTGTTGGTGGCTCGGATGGTGAAGTTTCCCCCTATTCCATTGGTCATCACAGAGAAAGGCACAGGAAATGGCGTTCCTGGTACCAAGATGCCATTTGAATCAGCCTAAAGAGATAATCAGGCAAAAGTAAGTGTTTGTAGTGAAAAAACTTTTAGATTGTGATGATCTGGGATAGAAACTCACAGTAATAGTCAGATTGGAGGATCTGAAGTTGGTGCATGACTGCCTTTGGAAGAATACACCGCCATTCTGCCCCTTCACCCGGACCACAAACTCCACTGATGGTATCCTGTCGATATGAACTAAGAAGTTCCTACTCCCCTGTGCCTCCACAACTCCTTTAATCTCAGCGGACCCCGATGATTCAACCAGAGCGACCTCGGTCACTGTAGCCGAATCACTCCCCGTTAAAGACACCAACAAGCTCCCGTTGACACCTTCAAAGTAAAAAAAAATCAATCATGTCTGACTCGATGTTATGTTACATCAACAAATTCACATCTTAACAGATTCCTTTACCAGCCCTGGGACGAGAGTCAAGAGCATCAAATCCATTGAACAGGCCCTGCGAGACCTCCACAAAGTCAAACAGGAAGTCAATAGGACTCTGACCTGGAAATGAAAAGAAAATGAAAACATGCTGATTGAAGTAGCCACACATTGTTTGCATCCTGCTCCTTCCTACATAGTGGCCCTTGTTGACTTCAGAATATAGTCAGGAAACACAAAATCCATTTGTATAGCTTTCAGGATGAGTGATGAAACAAGACTGAGAGTCCACAGGGTTCAGTTCTGTAAGGCCTCACAGTATCTGTTTACCATGTTCATCATCTTATTTTAGCTAACATTAGACCAACATGGCTCAAAAGCAAACATTCATAGTTCTTACCTATGACCTTCAGAGTGTAGGGATTAGTTGACTCCATTTTCATTTCCCACAGTCCATGTTGGGTTTTTATCTGCAGAGTAATAAAGTTTCCCACTGACTGGGACGCAGTGATCAGTGATCCTGATGTGATGGTGCTCTGCTGAGATTCACCTTCAAATAAAAGCCAGTAATAAACAGACTGGAAACTGTATCTGACCTGCAATGACTCCAAATGACCATAATGACATGCTGGTGCTTAAATAAGATTAAGCGCCTTATCTGTAGTGTTCATGAAGATTTCATTTACAAAGGCCGTGTTACCTGTGGGGCTGATGAGGGTGAAGCTGACGGAGCGCCCGGTGATGTAAACTCTGAGGTTTGTTACGGTTTGATCGACAAAAAACTTGAAATTATCTGCCTTTCCCGGGCTCCTGGCTGCCTGCAGGAGGGTCACCTGGGAGATCACGTTTAACAGATGACACAGCTGAAATGTTTGAATTGACTAAACTAACTAGTAGTGAGATGTCCGTGCTATTACCAGAGAGGAGCTGGAGGACTCTGTTACGATGCTGATGGCTACAGGGAGCTCATTTTTTGTGACTTCGATGGCCTGACCTCCTGAAGCCTGAGCTAGGTCTCTGTACAGCTGTGCATCTGATGCTGTTATCCTGACTTCACGCCGTCTCCTACGATTTTCCACTGTTGAGCCACTAATCATGACGTTCACCTGGGCAATGAAAGTAACAATTTATGTGCAAAAAGTGCAAAGAAAAATCTATTAATTCTGCAACTAATGAATATTTTCTCTGTTACATTTACATTTAGTAATTTAGCTGATGCTTTTCTCCAAAGTGACAAACAAGGGGAACAATCAAGGTACAGTAACAGCTGTAGATTTATCATTTCCAGTTGTTGGTAGTGTTAGAGAGGAGGTCCTCTCTGAAGAGCTGGAGGTCTTCAGGAGTCTTTTAAACTGGTCAAGGGGTCCAGCTCTGTCCTTGACTGCCCCCTAGACTCCACAGAGGAAGTGGGGGAGAGGAGCATGTTCATGTTCATGATGTGATATCCATCATGAACAACTCCTCTCACCTCCTGCATGAGACTGTGGAGGTCTTAAACAGCTCCTTCAGTAACAGACTGCTACTCCCACCATGTAAGAAGGAGATCTACCACAGGTCCTTCATTCAACAGCTGTCACACTCTTTAACACTGCATGACTTCATGACTTTTTCTATAGATTTCTTATTTAGGAGTAATTTCTTATCTGAACAATAGGCTGAACTTTGTGCACAAACTATAGGCAGGTCAAACCAACAGTGCACAATGTTTACTACATACACATACTCACCACTGACTGTGTCCGCTCTATGAGTGCGATCACTGTGCTTTTCAGGTGTTTGTCTTTAGCAGGTGCGTCCGTGAAGAGGAAGATCTCAGAGTTTGAAGGCGCACTAGTTAAAGCCAGCTACACGAGCAAGAGAGTGTGGAGTAGCAATGATAGTTAAGTGTCTGCATATCAACAGGATTTTCGGGGGCAGATTTTGACGTAGTAAAAGCCAGACATCACAGCACCTGAAGCCCTGAGAGACTAAGTTCCGCATCATCTCCTCCTCCAGATGGTGATAGTGCATTTATAGCATTCTTGAAGACATTTGGGTCTGTAGTCCTTATCAGTGGTCCAAAATCTGAGGTTCAGGTGGAGACAGGAGAAATAACTTCTAAATGATCCTTGTTTTTACAACAGAACACAATAAAAAAAAATGGACAGAACAAGCATCTTTTCACAAGGAAATTTTGTAGCATCGTACTTGGATCATCGAAAGGTACGAGAATGTAAAGTGAGGGCTCATCTTCTGTTCCCACTTCACTGTTGATTATAGAGGAAGTGACGGTCTTCACCACTTCAATGTCATCACTCATGCTTTTTGTGGTGTCAATCACAAAACAAAGAGCTTTACTGGATCCTTTGGAGATTCCCAACATCCTGTGGATGGACGGAGACGGATAACACAAAGATGAAAATTCTTCAAACTACCTCTACCTTTCAGTACAAAAAACATGCAGAATGGGTCTCATACTGTAGGAACGGTCTGTCACCAGCAGCCCCTCGAATGTCCTCCAGTAGCTCACTGGTTGCAGCTATCGCCAGATTTGCTGCTTTCACGTGGAGATGTCCATGGCTAGACTCGAAAGTGTCCTTGTTGATCCCGCCTTTAGGTTCGATGGTACTTGTTTGATCAAACACTCCTCCATGACTGCATTTTCCTTTGCAACAAATATGACAGAAAGATGATAAATACACATCTTTTTAATCTACAGTGATGGCCATAGCCGCAGGAACATATTCTCAGATAAAAAAAATATACCAGTGTGGCTTGACTCCTGCAGCATGGCAATATTGTTACATGCAGGGGTGACACATAGTCAACTGTGTTATTTATTCATGAAGTCACCCAGAAAATACACAATGATACAAGTGAAGCATATGTAGCCTACGTGTAGTATATGCAATGATATGAGTCTCATTATTGGAAATAAAGAGAAAATCACGAAACATAACACACAATGAGACATGAGATCAGTTCTCAGTTCTTTAGAGCTGATTGGTCGTAAGTTTGTAATAACAATGAACCCAGTGCCTCGGCCACATTAATAAGCCTGCAAAAATCTTAACTTACACAACAATAGAGGGAATTATAGGCGCCCTCCTTTGTATTTTTATGCGTTACATACACATACATAATGGAACCAGAACAAACAATGTGTCACAGAGTCCGTGTAACATGGTGAACTTTTAGCATTTTCTTTTTTTTTCCACTTTATTTCATGCATTTATTTTGGGGTAAATACATTTTTGGGGTGCAGCAGCGCCACCAGCACCCCTACTTCCCATGGTACTGGTAATGGCATTGCTGTCACTGTTCTGTACCTTTAAAAGTCAGTTTGGCAATGGAAATGTCTTTGAGCAAAGCAGCATCCATTCATACATTTCAATGGTAGCTGATCCCAGCTAGCATTAGGCACCAGTTCAGTACAAAAAGCTGTCAGATAATAGTTTAGGTCATTTTACAACATCTTTGCATTATTTAGCATAACAGAAGTATCACAGTGTGTCAGCTACTGTAACTCCTGTTAAAAGGAAATCCAACAACCACAAAGTTAAAATCTTAAGAACATGTCTAAATGTTTATGTGAGCCTTCTTCGTTATTGATTCAAGTTTGTTACATTAATGACTGACTACCAGTTACAGTGCTGAGTATAAGTATAATGCTGTGGCATTAGTGCTTAAATATTTCACTAACCTTTTGGTTTGGTAGAGAAAAAAGGCACAACACCAAAGTATCCGGAGGTTAGGATCTTCTGCTCTATGATGTCCTCCAAGATGTTGTTGGTGCAGTTGTCTCCATCACAGTTGCGACACGTCGCCCTGCTTTCATCTGTGGAAGTGTAAATCAACATTTTAATGATGTTTCCTTCTTCTCTACAATCACACCCAAAGCTTAGTTCCTCATACCTATGTGCTGTTTATCTCTTTACCTGCTATGTTACCAATGCTGGTGTCTGATCTGATCAGATTGGAGTTTGGGAGTTTGCTTCCCAGCTCCACCCAGTTGCTATGACTGTAGAAGTCCTTCAAGTTGAAAAGAAGATGGGGGTAAATTATCCTGTAGGTTTCTTTGAATTTTTAAAAAGACTGTTAGCAAAACTTTCAAAAATAATGAACAAAACCTGTAAAGGATGAAAGATCTCTGCAAGTTTCTGCCTCGCTGTCTTAAAGTTTTCTTCCTTGTTGCTTGCTTTGACAGCCAGTATTCCCTCTGTGATGATTCTCCTTCCTTCAATAAACATTTCTTCATCAAAGTGGAAGCTCGCATTGAGGGCATGACGGATGTCCACTCGTATATTCCTCAGTGTGATGAAAATGATGGCTTGGCAGAAATTCTTGGATGATTTTGGTGCGCCGCAGGCCACAGCAACAGCATCTGCAGTGAAAGGCTGTGCCTACACACACACACACACACACACACACACACACACCATTACTAAAAGAGAGGTCAGAATTTAATTTAATCTTTACTTCATAATTTTATTCTTACAGGAGTAATGAAGTCTGTCCCCTCAGCCTGAGCCAGAGCACGGCACACCTGCACAGTGGTATTTAAAATTGCACTTTCAGTAATTTCCAGGTGATTCAAAGACTTTCCAGGCAAAATCCCAAACCCCTGAGCTCCAGTGTTGAGGAGCAGGAGACAGAACAAACCCAGTGTTGGCAGCATCTCCCCTCGACCTGTTAAATAGCCTGAGGAAAACAGACACATGTTTGTTTAACTCTTCATCACCATCATCTACGACATCAGGGACCATGTAGAAAATCAGTTATGTTCATTTTTCATATTCATAAATCAAATCCAGGCAATTCATCCAGTGCACTCAGTTACAGTTAATGATCCTTTAGTAAGTCAGAAGGCCATGTTAATGATAGATATGACTCTATAACTCTATAAGAGCAGTGCTGTAGGCCTCAAACTCTAAAATAGATAGATAGATAGATAGATAGATAGATAGATAGATAGATATACTTTATTTATCCCAAGCTGGGTAATTATAGTGCAGCAGCAGCATTACACAAAGTGACAAGTGACAACAAAAAATAAAAATATACTATAAAGCAAACTATACATAATAAAATATCAAAAAGCAATAGTAAATACGATAAAATAAAATATATTGTACAGATGTATATACAGCAAGTTGGCAGTGTTGATATGTACAAAGTAGGGAGAAATGTGATGTGACTGTAGATTATGCTTTAGTTTTTGTTGTACAGTGTGATGGAATGTGGCAGGAAAGATTTCCTGTATCTGTCCCTTCGACAGCGGAGCTGTAGCAGCCTGTGGGAGAAGCTGCTCCGCTGTCTGTCCACTGTGTGGTGGAGAGGGTGCTGCTCATTGTCCATGATGGATAACAGTTTATTCAGCGTCCTCCTCTCCACCACAGTCTCGAGAGACTCCAGTCTCAGTCCAAGAACAGAGCCAGCCTTCTTGATGATCTTTTCAAGTCTGTTGGTGTCGCTGGCTCTGATGCTGCTGCCCCAACAAACAACAGCAAAGAAGATTGCACTGGCAACAACAGACTGGTAGAAGATCTCCAACATCTTGCTGCACACGTTGAAGGATCTCAGCTTCCTCAGGAAGTAGAGTCTGCTCATCCCCATCTTGTACACAGCCTTGGTGTTAGATTTCCAGTCCAGTCTGTTGTCGATCACCACTCCGAAGTATTTGTAGTCCTCCACCTCCTCCACCACCTCCCCTCTGATCCTTAGTGGCTGTGAAGGCGTCTTCTTCCTCCTGAAGTCGATCACCATCTCTCTGGTCTTGTTGCTGTTCAGCCTCAGGTGGTTCTGTTCGGACCACTCTACAAATCTGTCTATCAGTGTCCTGTACTCCCCCTCCTCTCCATCTCCTATACACCCGACAACAGCTGAGTCATCAGAGAACTTCTGCAGGTGACATGACTCAGAGTTGTACTTAAAGTCGGTGGTGTATAAGGTGAAGAGGAAAGGAGAAAGCACAGTCCCCTGTGGAGCTCCTGTATCACTGACCACCACATCAGACAGCCCACTGCCCAGACGGACAAACTGTGGCCGGCCTGTTAAGTAGTCAGTAATCCAGGAGATCACTGCGTCGTCAACACCCATCACCCGCAGCTTCTCACCCAGTAGCAGAGGCTGAATGGTGTTGAAAGCACTGGAGAAATCAAAGAATGTGATCCTCACTGTGCCTCCCCCACCATCCAGATGCATATGGGCTCGTTGCAGCAGGTAAATGACGGCGTCATCGACTCCTAAATGGGGCTGATAGGCAAACTGCAGGGGGTCCAGAAACGTCCTCACCTGTGGCCTCAGCTGGGCTAGGACCAGTCTCTCCAGGACTTTCATCACATGAGATGTGAGGGCGATTGGTCTGTAGTCCACTGGTTCGGATGGCCTCGGCTTCTTGGGGACTGGAGTCAGTCATGTCATCAATGTCCTCCCCATGTGGCTCACAGAGTACATCCCAGTCTGTCGACTCAAAGCAGTCCTGCAGTGCTTCTGTGGCCTCATGTGTCCACTTCCTCACTGTCCTGGGGCCTCATGTACAAAGCTTGCGTACGCACAAAAAAGTGGCGTACGTCCTTTCCCACGCTCACGTTCAAATGTATCAAACGTGAAACAATCGTAGAAATGTGCGTGCCCACGCCAATTTCATAGCTGTCGTACGCACGTTTCTACAGCTATTGTTCCTTTGGCGACACTTAGAGGTGACGCTGAGAAACTGTTAATAATGTGAAAACAAGTAGTCATCAGAGTGATGTGCACATCAGAGACACACTTATGAACAATTAACACACCCACGTGTTTGCAATTATATGAGTGGATATAAAAGCATGCGTAATGTGATGAAGAAAATAATATTAACAATGGCAGCGTTAACGTTAGAGGACCTTGCAAACGTGAGCGATTTAAGGAACGCAAGGATTTACGATGGGTGGCTTCTATTCGTTTAATTGTCCCGTATGTAACGCTGGATTGCGTACGAAACAATTAAACGAAAAACTCTTACTTACCAGAAGCCGTGCCAGTGTGCCAATGCATATTTGGGCATGTGCGCATTCAAATATCATGTTTTTGGTTTTCTTTATTTTCTGCTGGTGAAATTAGAGCTGCAGAGCTTTCTAACAAGCCCCTGATTGTCTCCCTGGTTCAGATTCTTGTCAGTAAAAGCGGGCGTAAAATGTCAGCCACGGCGCCACACCTGTCCACACCTGTGTGTGCGCTGCTCGGATCGCGCTCCCACTCACGTCTTTTTTTTTGGTCATATTATCCCTGTTGACAGGGTACCAAACAGAATCTCCACTTCATTCACTAGAATATCCAGTTCGACTCTGTAAAATCATTTTCTTCCTTGTCATCGCGTATCTGATCGGACAAAGAGGTGAATCTCAGGTCCAGGGCCTATTTAAATAGATTGCATATATAAATGAGGGCGTGGACAGGGAGGAGTTGCACGTGCGCTCAATTCCACGTTGATTGGGATGTACAAAAGAAACGTGCTTGGATCCATGCGTACGCACACTTTGATACATCTGAATATTTTTGTGCGTAGGACAGTTTCCGGGTTCTGGCGTACGCCAAGTTTTAGTAGGAAATCCACGCAAGTATTCGTACATGAGGCCCCTGGTGTGTTTAGGTTGTCTTCTCTCCAGAGGGACATACCTGGGAGTCATCATGACCAGGTTGTGGTTCTGATCTGCCGAAGGGGGGGCTGTGACGTCATATGCATCACTGGCGTTGGCATAGAGAAGATCCAGCTTTTATTGTCTCTGGTGGGGCAGTCAATATACTGGTGAAAGTTATTTAAAGTATTGTTCAGTGAGGCATGATTAAAATCTCCTGTAATAACCATGAATGCATCCGGGTGTTCAGTCTGTAGTTTAGCGGTGGTGCAGCTGATGACTTCACAGGCTGCGCTGATCAGCTGACGGGGGATGGTAAACAGCGACAACAATGGTGGACGTGAACTATGGGGTGCCGTTTGTAAAGCTTCTCGCTCTGAAAATACAGCAACATTTGTCACATTTAGCTAAAAAAAATGTTTAAAAAACTGGTTTGAATTTTGAGAGTCACTTTTTTGCACATTTAGAACAATATTTGGTGAACTTAGAGATATTTTAAATATTTAAATCCAAATGTAAATGTAAAATCTAAATGCTAAATCTAAATCTAAATGTTAAATATAAATATAAATATAAATGTTGAAGCTAAATGTTAATATATATCTAATGTTAAATATAAATCTAAATCTAAATGTTGAAGCAAAATGTAAAATATATCTAAATGTTAAATATATATCTATGTTAAATCTAAATCTAAATCAAATGTTAAGCTAAATGTTTTCGGGTGAAACAAATATTAGCTAAAATGCAAATTCAAATGCCGTAACCGGAAGTGCCAAAATAAAAGCTCGAGGAGTCAGAGCGTGTTTAGTGGCAAATAACGAATAAAACCCATCTTATCCGGGGAAATAGACTCTTGGACAGGGATTATCGTGATAATAACTAACTAACACTTTGACTGATCTGTCATTTCTCGCGTGTAGGATCGTCTACACCCGCCCGCCTTCACCCCGGTAAACCTACTGTCGGACATACCTCTGCAAACATGTCAAAAATGACAGATCAGTCAAAGTGAGCCCCCTGTTGTCGGCTATAGTGGCACAGGTCAAAGTCCCGCACCCTTCAAAAAATGACACTAAAAACTCAAGTACTCTTCAAATAAAGTTTATCCAAACGTGTTGTTCATCTAGGTAGTTATTATCACGATAATCAATGTCCAAGAGTCATTTCCCGCGGATAAGATGGGTTTTATTCGTTATTTGCCACTAAAACACGCTCTGACCTCCTCGAGCTTTATTGGGCACTTCCGGTTACTGGCATTTGAATTTGCATTTTAGCTAAATATTTAGTTTCACCCGAAACATTTAGCTTCAACATTTAGATTTAGATTTAGATTAACATTAGATAATATTTAACATTTAGCTTCAACATTAGATTTAGATTTATATTTAACATTATAATATTATATTTAACATTTAATTTAACATTTAGATTTATATTTTATGATTAACATTTAATTTATATTTAACATTTAGATTTAGATAGCATTTAGTTTTACATTTAACATTTGGATTTAAATATTTAAAATATCTCTAAGTTCACAAATTGTTTCTAAATGTGCAAAAAAGTGACTCTCAAAAATTCAAACCAGTTTTTTAAACATTGTTTTTTAGCTAAATGTGACAAAATGTTGCTGTTATTTTCAGAGCAAGACGCTTTACAAACGGCACCCCATAGTGAACTCCCCGGTATGGGGTGCCGTTTGTAAAGCGTCTCGCTCTGAAAATAACGCAACATTTTGTCACATTAGCTAAAAACAATGTTTAAAAAACTGGTTTGAATTTTTGAGAGACACTTTTTTGCACATTTAGAACAATATTGTGAACTTAGAGATATTTTAAATATTTAAATCCAATGTTAAATGAAATCTAAATGCTAAATCTAAATGTTAAATATAAATCAAATCTAAATGTTAAATCTAAATGTTAAATATAAATCTAAATGGTAATTAAATATATGTTAAATTAATATAAGTATAAATGTTGAAGCTAAATGTTAATATATATAAATTAAATGTTGAAGCTAAATGTTAAATATAATCTAAATGTTACATAAAATAAATCTAAATGTTGAAGCTAAATGTTTCGGGTGAAACTAAATATTTAGCTAAAATGCAAATTCAAATGCCGGTAACCGGAAGTGCCAAATAAAGCTCGGGAGGTCAGAGCGTGTTTATAGTGGCAATACGATAAAAACCCATCTTACCGGGGAAATGGACTCTGGACTGGATTACGTGATAATAACACCTAGATGAACAAACACGTTTGGAGAAACTTTATTTGAAGAGTACTTTGATTTTTTAGTGTCATTTTTAGAAGGGTGTGGGACCTATGACCTGGACCCACTATAGCCAGCCCAAGGGGGCTCACTTTGACTTGACTCATTTATTGACATGTTGCAGAGGTATGTCCGACAGTAGAGTTACCGGGGTGAAGGCGGGCGGGTGTAACGATCCTACACGCGAAAATGACAGATCAATCAAAGTGTTAGTTAGTTATTATCACGATAATCCATGTCCAAGAGTCCATTTCCCCGGATAAGAGGGTTTTATTCGTTATTTGCCACTATAAACACGCTCTGACCTCCTCGAGCTTTTATTTGGGCACTCCGGTTACCGGCATTTAAATTTGCATTTTAGCTAAATATTTAGTTTCCACCCGAAACATTTAGTTCAACATTTAGATTTAGATTTAAATTTAACATTTAGATATATTTAACATTTAGCTTCAACATTTAGATTTATATTAACATTAAATATATTTACATTTAGCTTCAACATTTAGATTTAGATTATTACATTTAGATTTATATTAACATTTAGATTTAGATTTAGCATTTAGATTTAACATTTAACATTTGGATAAATATTAAAATATCTTAAGTTCACAATATTGTTCTAAAGGTGCAAAAAAGTGACTCTCAAAATCAAACCAGTTTTTTTAACAGTTTTTAGCTAAATGTGACAAAATGTTGCTGTTATTTTCAGAGCGAGACGCTTTACAAACGGCACCCCATTCGGTAGATAATACGGGCGCATTCCCACAGCCAGCAGTTCAATGTCCGGGGTACAGAGACGTTCCTTCACCTTCACATGTCCGGGGTTGCACCACCTCTCACCCACATACAGTGCAAGTCCGCCGCCCTTCTTCTTCTGACTTTTGGAAAGTCTCTATCTCCCCGTATCAGACTGTAGCCTGGAACCTCAACGCTGCTGTCCGGGATGTACGAGTCCAGCCATGTCTCACTGAAGCAAAAGATGCTGCACTCACGGTATTCCCTCTGGTTTTTTACTAGCGCTGCCAGTTCGTCCGTTTTATTCCCCAGAGACCTCACGTTTCCCGTTATGATCGCCGGGACTGCTGGTTTGTGTCTTCTCCTTTTTTCCCTCCGTTTGGCTCCAGACCTGCAACCCCGGCGTCTCCTCCGTAACTCCCGCGGGACCACAGGCCTGTGTCCCGGCAGCAGCACAGGTTTACACAGCGCAATCAGCTGCTCGCGGGTGTACACAATCAAATCAAATCAAATCAATTTTATTTGTATAGCCCAAAGTCACAAAGTACATTTGCCTCAGAGGGCTTTACAATGCTTTACACTGCTCCCACTACTGCCGGTGAAAAGTTCCCAAATACAAAGGGCAGGAAAAATAACAGAAAAACACGTAAGGTAACAAAAGTAAGTCCAGACATTGTCGCAACTCTTATGAACAGGTTGTGACTGATCAGGAAAAACAGACAAAATTAACGAACCGACCCATCAACGAAAGTTTAAAAAACATGACGGGAGCTGCGGCCTATTTAATATAACACATATAATAAGTGATAACACAGCAATCATAGAACTCTCACTCAGTCTTCTCTTCGTATGCTGACAATAACTGATTATAGTTAAGTGTCCTGTTTAAATCACATTTAAATATCAGATTAAAGCTTGACGTCATTCATCTCTTCTTAAAGGTTTAAAAGCCACTATTAGTCTATTACTAGTCTACCTGTCTATCTATCTTCATTAATACTTATAATTATGATTTCAAAGAGTATCATACCTTAGGTCTTGACGCTGTCTTGTACACGTTATCTTTATTGTGTCAACAGCTGCCTTGCCTTGCCTCATGGATAAGACGTGGACATGCAGGACTTGTTCTACCTGTTGGTATGATTCCGGAAACATTTATATGCATGTTAATTTTAATGTGAATGTTCCCTTTTTTGTAATCGCTGGATAAAAGTGTCTGCTAAATGACTAAATGTAAAAGTGTTATGTGTTATGTAATGTTACTGGATATATTTTGAACATATAAAAAATAGTCTGCACACTGAATCCCAGACAGAGGGATGGTCAAACCTTTAAAATGCCTCAGTAAACTATCTGCTGCTGTCTGTTATGTAAGTGCACTCTGCATTTCCTGTGTAGGAATGACATACACAAAACTGCTGGCAGAGGTTCTGGATGACAGCCTACATTCATTCTTTAGACCACAAAACTGAAAAACAGAAAGCTGACAGTAAAAGAAACAAACACAGAGACACTTATCAAAGCAGATAGGACAGACAAGTGCAGTACAGCTGGAAATTAGACTGTTGCTTTAAAGTTAAGGAAGCAGACAAGAACACTGTTCAGTGTTAGCTCTCCTGATCATGAAGGCACAACAGTGACAGCTTTAACTGTAGAGAAGTCAAATATAACAGGAAGTACAGAGAACGTTGCTTTCTTTGTTTAGCTTCACAATGCAACTTACCTGACTCTTCAACATTTCAGTAGTGTAAGATATCGACTGTCATCAACCATGAACAGAGATATTCAGCTGGGCATGGGAGGAAATGAAAGTTGTTATATTAGAGATACTAAAATAATCACACTGTACACACTTCCTTCACAGACTGCAACAAAAACAGCAGCAGTGATGATTTACACTATGATATACACACAATAGAGATGGACAAATGATTTCACATCAAATCTTATACCTTCTTTCTAAATGAAGAAGAACAGACTGTGAATCCTGCAGCGTCACTGTGTCCAGAAAACAAAGAAACTAGTTATTAAAGTAGAAAGTCAGTCCAGAAACAAGAGAGAGAGTTCTTATCTGAACTATTTTAATGTACATTTATCATATTTTTCCCATTTCTTATGTGAGAGAGGCTGTGGTCACACATGTTAACTGAATATTTACTGATAACTACAAAGACACTTCATCTCCTTAATGAAGATATTAACCTGGTGCTGTCTGAACAATAGGAGTGAGGATAAAAACACAGGACAATTTCACATACATAATTCTATATTTTCATGGGGGAGGGGATCTGATGCTTATCTTTTATGTGGCCTGAGAATTGTCACATACAATTCTGTTATCATGCCAGATTTCAGCATTGAGGAGCAATCAAGCTAATCGTGATTTTATTGAGAAAGTTTCAGAGGGTCTCCTTAACCAAGTGACTCACGGTGCCAGAGGTAAGGAAGAGATGCTGTGATGCTGCCAGAAAAGCTGCTGAATGAAGCCAACAACACATCTCTATGACAGGTCTATGGGTGTGGCATATCAAGATGCTGATTATACTGCTTGACTATTATCAGGCTTGTGCCTTAGACTGGTCACGATAAGGACAAAAAGAAAAATTGACAAACATGAACCTGAAGCCTAATCCATTTTTCTCTGCAAATGTCATATCAGGAAACAGAGTATGAGAAAGTAAATTGAAACGATTGTGGTATCACCTGCACGCAAAATTCAGTCACTACAATAAAATATATGGTAAAACCTGCTTAACTTAGAAATTCAGTATCACCCTAAGCTAATTTATTCATAAAAATCACCAACATTTAGGCCTATAATGCACATTTTTAGACCTGCATAACAGTAACATACACGTTAGACACGTCTGGTATGCAGAAAAAAAATAAAGTTTTTTGTATAAACACGTACTTATCTCTTCTTCCATGTGCTTCTCTCCATCACAGATAGATAGATAGATAGATAGATGGATAGGCTGGGAGCTTCCCGATTTATGGTTACATGTCAACAAATGCACAGTTGCCTAGAAACGGCATGTGGGTCAACTTACCGCCTGGCTCATGTTACACCACTGCCCCCCATGTTAACTCCATTCTTTCTTTAAGTTTAGAGTCTATGTGGGCTCCAAATTTAAAATAATGTCATCTTGTAAAATCTGTTAGTTTATTGTGTTAATGTTACTACTGTTGTGGGGTTTAGTGTTTCACATTGTCTGCTGTCTGACATGTGTATCTTTTGTTATTTGACACTGTACATGGGTCACCAAACTGTTTGTAGGTGGCTTATCTAACTCAGGGGTGCCCAGACCTTTTTTCCCCCTTGGAGAGCAAAATCTGAGGCCACAGTTTAAAAAATAAATCATAATTTATGTATTGCAAAAAGCAAAATGTCATTTAGATCCAAAGTTCTCTTGAGTGACTGACTTCCTGCACAGTAGGTTCCCTCGGCCCGCTATGCTCAGGCAAAGAAAACTAATGAATAATTAGAGAGCCTACATATTTAAGGGATATTTTTACTTCACAAAATTGAAAATAGCATTAAAACTGTTATTTTATTTATTTATGTGGCACAGTTAGTGCCGTCACCTAACAGCAAGAAGGGTCCTGGTTTGAGCCTCGGCTGGAGCCTTTCTGTGTGGAGTTTGCATGTTCTCCCGTGTTTGCGTGGGTTCTCTTCAGGTACTCTGACTTCCTCCCACAGTCCAAACACATAAACCTTAACAGGTCAACTGGTGACTCTAAATTGGCCATAGGTGTGAATGTGAATGTGAGTGTGAATGGTTGTTTGACTCTATGTGCCCTGTGGTGAACTGGTGACTTGTCTAGGGTGTCCCTCACATCTTGCCCTGGGATAGACTCCAGCTCAGGTGGGATAGGCTGCAGACCCCTGTGAGCTTGATGAGGATAAGCAGTTATTTATTTATTTACTTTCATTATAAACATGTGGTGAGCCAAATCTAACCTCACGTTGGGCCAACTTTGATCTACTCTAACCAATGACAGTATGAAAAATGGACCTCATAAATGACATCACCCATAAGTTTCTGAAACCCTGTTTTGAAGCTCAAAATACGTTGGCTGTCCTGCTTCCTCCACTTCTTCCACCTAATCTAAATGTCAACAAAGACATGGATCATCAGCGGACCTAAACAAGCCATCAGGTATAGTGAGGGTAGTAGTGTAGTGAGGCCTGCAGCCTGTGAATCATGCTGAAAGACAGGCACAAGGTGTGACTGTGCGGGAGTGGCGCAGGTCGAACAGTGTGAGAAACTGACGTTACAAAACAGGCATGACAAAATGACAGGGTGATACAGCCTGAAGAATTTAGATGCCATTAAGGAGGAGTTTCACAGAGGCACCTGAGAGTTGCACCATTATATTATAGATAGAAGATGAAAAATGGGCTGATTTTATGCCATGGGTGTATAACATTTAAGGGCATAAAAGGAGATGGACGTTTGGGGACAGACTTATCAGTATTTTCACAGGAGACTCTGGCTTATTTGTCTGTGAAGATAATAAAGCTCATATACAGCCAACTTTGATGAATCCTGCATCTTTTCTGGAAGACTTATACAATACAACTGATTGAAGCAGAATTGCAGTTTTTGGCACTTTCACACTAACTTCATTTCCCAGCACATGAAGCAATGAAACAGTTTGTGTGTGAACTAGTGTTCATGGAGTTTTTCTATATGTGCTTTTCTTCAATAATTATGGATTATTATGTATTATTCACATGATATAATTATTCTTTAATTATATAGTAGGAATAATCACCTGTTTTGGGATGTCACCTTTCTTTCCCTCTTCTGTTGTCACACACCTTTCTCCCAAAATGACCACAGTGTTTTTTAATAATCAGTGTAAGAAGAAAGCATCAGGTGAATATTTAATGTTAGACAATCAAATACAAAAAAGAAATCTGTGTCATTAATTAATTGACATGATCACCTACAATATCTTAATAATCACATTCACAGCTCCTTTAAGTCTTTATAGTAACATTAAGCAGTGCATGTGGTTAATGTACAGTAGTTAATATTGCAATAGCTTAATTAAAAAAATATATTTTAAAGTAATATTAATCACACAGTCCTACATTCACTCTATTGCTAGCTTATTAGGTTCACCCATTTATATTCATTCTTTGTCCATTTGTGCAAGCCATGGCCTCATTCTATTTAAGACTGTACACCAGATGCAAGCAAGCCCCTGCCAGTCTTCACCACCTCTGGTCAGGTCCAGCATTCTGGTCTACTCAGAGATTATGCATCAGACAATTCAACGGCACCCCTTTCTTGGACTTTTTGGTGTGTCTTCAGAGGACCTGTTTGTCAGTTTTACACCATGAAACAAAAACATTCCCCATTTCTAGCATCTTCATTTGCTGGGGTTCAAGTTGATCATACAAAATGAGCACTTAACAACTAATGCACAGGATTTTTTGCAGGGCTGCATTAGTTTCACCTATCTTCTGCCTCTGTCCTCTAATAAACTGGCAGCTGAGTATTTCGATGATTTTCCAAATCTGAAAGCCAAAGTTTTAAAATGTAACTCTTCCCCACACTGTCATGTAAGTGAATACTCAATTTATCCCCATTTAAATGCTGAGTTGAGCCCTACGATCATGAGGCTAAAGCAAAAAAGAAGCGACTGAACCGTTTTGGTAGATGAAGACACAGCAGGTGCTGGAGTTGGAGTTTCAGCTGTTGAAGCTGGAGTTTCAGCTGTTGGAGTTGGAGTTTCAGGTGTAGTTTGTGGGCTGCTGGTTGTATTGACTTGTGAGCTGTTGTTGGTGGCTGTTCTCCGAATGCTGTAGAAACAGGAGCCTACGTTTCCCACCCGATCCACAACCAGCAGATCCACATCAGGTGAACAGCAAGACGCGTTGTAGGACACCAGTGTTATGTTCATGTTGCCGGCGGCCAGGCTGGTGTTCATGGTGCTGTTGCTGGTGGCCAGGCTGGTGCTCACGGTGCCATTGCCCTGTTTGAGGGTAATGCGGTCGATACCCGTACCTTCAGCTCCATCTGTAACCTGAACAGAAAGCTCCCACATGGATAAGCTGCAGTTTTCAGAGCAGTTAGACTGCAGGCTGACAAGCTCACACACCGGCCGAGTGAAATCAGTCACCTGTGGGGAGAAAAATAAAGTTGTTTTTTACATCAGAGATTTGACCAATAAACACGAGGATGAAGGGATTAAATGAGATGGAATGATCATTCACTACTTTAACATTTATTCAAACATGATTTTCTTCCTTGTCTGAAGAGTTACCG
Source organism: Larimichthys crocea (assembly GCF_000972845.2). Lineage (NCBI taxonomy): Eukaryota > Metazoa > Chordata > Actinopteri > Sciaenidae > Larimichthys > Larimichthys crocea. The sequence goes on from NC_040032.1 coordinate 1,023,079, forward strand.
TTGTAAGGACAGTAAAACGCAGAACAACATAGTTGGTGTCCGTGCCTCCTGGAGCCTGAGCCTCAACAGTCAGGGTGACCTCAGTACCAGACACAGTGTTAGGAGGGGCTGTGAGGTTCACTGTGCCGTTAGCACTGCCTCCAGATACCAGGGATAAGGTGGATGGGAAATTTGAAGTAAAACCTTGGTCATTGGTAGCCTGGATACGGAAGTCTCCTCCGGTTCCATTGGTCGTCACGGTAAAGGGAACTGAAAGTGGTATGCCCGGTACTAAGACGTTATTTGAATTGTCCTAAAAATGGAAGGAAAGTGGACAACTGTCAGCATCAGTCATATAATTAAAAGTCTGTGGCTGAGCAAGCGTAAAAATGTCATATCAGATGGATTTTTTCAGATGGATTCATTTGACTTACAGCAGTAACACTCAGAGTAGATGCTCTGATGCTGGTGGGTGACTGTCTCTGGAAGATCACTGGGAGCGCTCTGGTGGAGCTATTGATGTTTCGCCCCTTCACAACCACCACAAAGTCCTCTGATGGTATCACGTCAAAGTGAGCCAAAAAGTCTCCTCCACCTTGCGCCTTCACACTGCCATTAACTTGTCCTGACCCTGATGACTTAACCAGAATCACTTCTGTCACCGTGGCAGAGTTAGTCCCAGTTAGCGTTACCGTCAGACTACCATTGACACCTTCAGACACAGAGAAGGTCCACTGAAACGGTGCTGAAGTAAATCAAACACAATCAAACACACAGCATATGGCATAATTCTGTTTCTTTTACCAGCTCTGGGACGATTGTCTACGACATCAAATCCTCCGAGCAGGCTCTGCGATACCTCCAGAAAGTCAAACAGGAAGTCAATGCTGCTCTCTCCTGCAAATAAAACAGTTACAGGCCACATGCAGGATATAGCATTAACATGTAACAAGTAATTATTCATCACTTTTACTGTTATTTTGAATCACATTTGTCACAGTTTGTTAAGACTAAAATTACAAAACTAAGCACAGGCCAACACAAAACAGCAGACACAAAATTCCAGTCCATCTGACACGGGACTCACACCGAACGCGGAACGGAAGCGGAACGGAAGCAGAACGGTACTTTGCCCGGCGCCAACTCACACCAGACGCGGATCAGCCGCGGAACGGCAGCGGAGCGAGCCGGCCGTATTCACGCGAGATCACGAGATCACGCGAGAATCCTGGACATACCCGAGACCCCGCGATAAACAGTGTATAAAGAAAACAACAACAACAAACAGCTGACTTTGCTTCTCCGACGTGGAGGAGATTATAAAAAGCATCTGTTGTGTCATAAAGGATTGTGTGTTGTTCCACTTCAACAATTAGTCTCTCGTTGAGACCCTTTGATCGATCTTTGATCACCTGGTGTCACGGGTCGTGACGTAACGTTGATGTGAAGTTGTAAAAAGCTACATGAACTGAGTATTGTGTTTTATTTTGAAAGGGGGCGGAAGTTTATTACGTTGATTCGGGGTCGATTTCCTGTCTGGGTTGCGCAGTGCTGCTGTTCAAAATTTAACTGAGGTTCAAGCCGCGGCCTCGCGGAGAAATAGAAACCCTGCGGAAAGCTCGCGCCGTGGCGCGGAGAGCGCTTCTGTCCAACGCGTACTGATTCCGCGGCCCGGTGTGAGTGCTCTCCTTGCCGTAGACTGGATTCTATTGTGTGACGGCTACCGCGCGGTACACAGTTCGCTTCCGTTCGCTTCCGTTCCGCGTTCGCGTGGTGAGTTGGCCTTTTGATGTCCCCATACAGATTGTGTTTAGAAAGAGCATGTTGTAATATTTAAATGGGCATTCAATGCGTTAAAAAACTCTGAGTCACCTCCTCCATAGGTGCAACTCAAAAGTCACCAAACCACATCTACGTGGCCTAAGGGATCGATACATAACAAGGTTCAGCATTCGTCTTGTGGTAAATCACAGAGTTGATACTCACCGACGACCTTCAGAGTGTAAGGCACTGCTGACACCATCTTGATTTCCCACAATCCCACTTGTGTTTTTAGTAGCAGAGTCCTTAAGTTTCCCACGGACCGGGATGAGTGATCAGTGGATCCCGTCGTGTTGGTGCTTTGCTGAGATTCACCTAAAAAGAGCGACGCAATGGAAAGAAACAAAAACACAAATGGTTAAAAATGAAAAGTCAAACAACATGTCATGCATTTTTTTAAAAACAATGACACCGATTTATCTAGAACAGGTGTCCAAACGTTTTTTTAAAGAGGGCCGAGATTTGACACATGTGAAGATATCGGGCAAATCTAACATTTTAAATGAAAAACAATAAAAGTTCCATACAAATGCACTGTTCTGTAACAATTTTGTTGTCAACTGTCACCATATCATTTTTTAAATGACCATGTCACTAAATCTAAGCCAATCAGGTGTGAACAATCACATAACAAGTAATAAATTCTATGGAGTACGTTAAACTTGCATGAAAGTTGAATATACACGCTTAACCTCATGTTCATTTTAAACATGACCTTATTTGAGTAATACAAAGTCTGTTAACATTTAAGTTTAAAACATATCACTCTTGCTATGTCTTTAACAAACCATTCAGAAAGTATATTTTTATTGCTGTCAAAATTAACGCGTTATTTTGTCGATTAATTTTAAAGAATTAACGGTTAAAAAAAAATTAACGCGGTTTTGTTTACTTCCGGTGGCGGCCGCCATTTTGGATGTGGCAAAGTAGAGCTTTGTTTCCAGATATATTATGTGTGTGTGAATGGGTGATAAGAGGCATTAACTTAAAGCCCTCACGGAGACTGCTCGCCTGGGCGGTCGCCCACATTGCCCATAGCTAAAACTGGCCCTGCTTGTTTAGTTTACGGGCAGATCTGCCCATCCAATATGGCGGACTAGTTAACGTATCGCAGCAACGGACCAACCTGCTCAGTGAGGCGTGTAGAATATTGTCTATGATCTATCCTAACTAAAGGAAGTCGATTGTATAGATAGTCTATGATCTATCCTAACCTAAAGGAGAGTCTGTGCATGAGGTCCTATGAATACTATCCTAACTAAAGGAGAGTCTGTGTATATGTCTATGATCTATCCTAACTAAGGAGGAGTCTATGTATATATTGTTATGATCTATCCTAACTAAAGGAGAGTATGTGCTATATGTCTATGATCTATCCTAACTAAAGGAGAGTCTGTGTATATTGTCTATGATCTATCCTAACTAAAGGAGGAGTCTGTGCATATATGTCTATGATCTATCCCACTAAAGGAGAGTCTGTGCATTATGTCTATGATCATCCTAACAAAGGAGAGTCTGTGCTATATGTCTATGATCTATCCTAACTAAAGGAGAGTCTGTGGTTGTAAAGATGGATAAGGACGGACTTTTAGGGGGAACATTTCATTTAAAAAGTTGGCCGACGGCTCGTTGGACAAAAACAAGGCATTTGCCACAGTTTGCAAAGGCCGTATTTAAATTTCACAGAAGTAACACGACTTTAACCATATCACCGTCAAAGCAAAACCCGTATAAGTCTACACTACAGGAGTGTGGCACTCCTCAGTATATTTCCTCATTCTGGCTTTTTTCTATTAGCACTGTGCATATGTGCACCTTAAGCCAATAACATGAATGAATTTAAATATACTTTATCTGAGTTTATTCTACATTAATTTGATCATTTTACATAAATAAATATTCATTATAAGCTTCAGTCTCAGAAAAATGCATTTAATTTATTGATACATTTATTGATAGATTAATCGCGATTAATCACGATTAATTACAGAATTTTTTGCGATTAATTAGTTAATTTTTTTTAATCGATTGACAGCCCTAATATTTATATATGTTTACATTTTGTGTCACATCTACAGGTACATAACAGCAGCAGTTATGACCATAGAGGTTCAAATGCTTCATTATGTCAACCAAAAAAGCCAAATCTGACAATCCTGGCAGGCCATAAATAATATATTATAAAAATGAAATGCTGCATGAAATCTGACCATGATTGCCCCCCACTACAACCAGAATATGTCATTTACACATATAATCTGCAAAGAATCACCTGAGGGGCTGATGAGAGTAAAGCTGACAGATGTTCCAGTGATGTAAATTGTGAGCTTTCCTACTGACTCGTCAACTGTGAACGTGAAATTTTCATTCTTTCCCGGACCCCTGGCTGCCTGCAGAAGGGGCACCTAGGAGGGTGAAAGAAAGTGGTGTCACAACTGAACTTTACTTAGAAAAGTCATTGCCCAAGAGTGCCTTGTGTTATTACCAGAGAGGAGCTGGAGGACTCTGTAATGATGGTGACGGCCTCTAAGAGCTGACTCTTTGAGACTTTGATAGCCTGACCGCCTGAAGATGCAGCCAGGTCACTGTACAGCTGTGCACCTGATGCTGCCATCCGAGTGAGCTGTTGCTGTCCTTGGTTGTCATGACTCTGTCTTCGGCGACGAGACCCTAGTATGCCAGTCAACATGAAGTTCACCTGGAAAGAATGCAGGTGAATGAGACTTTGAGGTTTTAAAGTCTAAAGACTCATCAGGGCTTAAACTAACCAAATCAAAATGTGTAAAGTAACAGTGTCTACGTGATCATTTTGACATTTTATGCATGCATGTTAATATTACCTTCTTCTCAACACATTACCATTTAGCTCAAAGCACTGCTGTGCAGCCTCACTCAGAGTCTGTTGATTCGTATTACTATTTTTTTTCTATGACTTTAAAAACGATTATTATGCTGAGATTTTCTACACCATATTTTAAGTTTTTTACCGTGACAATAAGAGAAGCTACTCACGACTGACTGTGTCCGCTCTATGAGTGCGATCACTGTGCCTCTCAGGTGTGCGTCTTTAGCATCTGCGTCCGTGAAAACAAAGATCTCAGAGTTTGGGGGAGAACCGGTTAAAGCCAGCTACACGAGCAAGAGAGCGAGAGAGAACAGCAATGATACTCCACTTTGTTCTTTACTACTTCACTTTCTGTATGTTATCAGGTTTTGCAGAGGCAGATTTTGAAGAAGATGTCACAACACCTGAAGCCCTGAAAGACTCATTTCTGGAAAATCTCCTCCACCGGTGGCTGTTAGTGCATTTATAGCATTCTTGAAGACATTTGGGTCTGTAGTCCTTGTCAGAGGTCCAAAATCTGATGTCAGAGACAGAAGAAAGAATTGTTTTATTAAAGCATTTAAAGATACAGTTTTTTTTATTATATTACTGACATGTTACTTGAAAATTCTGCTGGTTTATTTCATGGAGTTTCAGTTTAGCAGGCAAGCAACTAAAGAGCAAATTCATAAGCCGGATAACACACACATCTCTTTACTTCACTGGTATTATGTCTGACACTAAGATCCTACCTGGATCATTGAAAGGTACGAGAATGTAAACTGAAGGCTCATCTTCTGTTCCCACTCTACTGTTGATTATAGAGGAAGTGACGGTCTTCACTGCTGCAATGTCATCACTCATGCTTCCTGTCGTGTCAATCACAAAACAAAGAGCTTTGTTGGATCCTCTGGAGATTCCCAACATCCTGTGGATGGACGGAGACAGAAAAAAAAACAAAACAAAGTGTTTAAACACTTTGTCTTTGCCTCTTTACAGTACAGAACTAAAACATGCAGAATGGGTCTCATACTGTAGGAACGGTCTGTCACCAGCAGCCCCTCGAATGTCCTCGAGGAGCTCACTGGTTGCAGCTATCGCCAGATTTGCTGCTTTCACGTGGAGATGTCCATGTTCGGAGGTGAGCTTGTCTTTGTTGATCCCACCTTTAGGCTTAATCCCACTTGTTTGATCCAATGTACCTCCATGGCTGCATTTTCCTGCACAAATTGACATTTTATAAATGTTTTGTCCTGTAAATGAAATACTGTAATTTAGGTTGGACATTTACCTTCTGGTTTGGTAGCGAACAAAGGCAGAAGACTGAAATATCCTGAGGTCAGTATCTTTTCCTGCAGGATGTCCTCCAGAATGTTCTTCCTGCAGTTGTCTCCATCACAGTTGCGACAGGTTGCTCGGCTTTTAGCTGTGGGAAAGACATTTCTGTTCTGTTAGCTTTGATACCTCTAATCACATTTTCCTTATGTCTGTTTCTTCTGTTTTGGCAACGCAGTGCACACACCCTAACGTTACATGAACTTGTTACCTGCTATGTTACCAATGCTGGTGTCTGATCTGATCAGATTGGAATTTGGGAAGATGTTTTCCATTTCTACCCAGTTGCTATGACTGTAGAAATCCTGCAAGACAGGATTTGGAGTTAATTGCAACATGTGAAGAAACTATTCCTGACAGCTGTAATGGAAACCAAAGAAGTAATAAGAATTACCTGTAAAGTGTGTAAGATTTCTCCCAGTTTTTCTCTCGCTGCCTCAAAGTTCTCTCGCTTGTTGCTGGCCTTCACAGCTGAGAGTCCTTCTGTGATGATTTTCCTTCCCTCTATAAAGTCCTCGTCGTCAAAGTGACGGCGTGAGCTGAGCAAGAAACGAATATCCACTCGCCAGTTCTTTTTTTGGATTACTTTGATTGCTTTTTGGAAGCTCTTGAATGATTTTGATGCTTCACAGGCAACAGCAACAGACTCGACATTCAGAGGCTACACACACACACACACACACACACACACACATACAGAGTTAATATTGCAGTGTCAAATTCAATATCAGATCCAGGCATTGAAAATAATCAAATCCTTACAGGAAAGGTGAAGTCTGTGCCCTCAGCCAAGGCCAGAGCGCGGCAAGCCTGCACGGTGGCATTCAAGATGGCTCTCTCAGTGATGTCCTGATGTTTCAGCGATCCTCCACCAAATATTATCTGAAACCCGAAAGCTCCCGTCTGCAGGAGCAGCAGACACAGCACAGCCAACCCTCCAGACATCACTGCACAACCTGTCTAATAAAAAGTGTGCAAAGATTCAAAAACACAGTGTGAGGCAAACACAACATTACTCATTACTCAAATAGTATCAGTTCAGTAACTTATTATTTCACATTGACACACATTAATTTTGTAGTTACAGATACCGCAGCTCTTCTTCCTTTAAAACAAGAATTAAAATAGTAAAACAGAGACTGATTTATACAAAGCAACAAAAAATGATTTTATGTCTTCTCTGTATTACGAGTAATTATCCGGTATCACTGTACTGTACCTTAGGTCTGGAAGTCGTCCTGTCGATGAATTTCTGTGACAACTTCATTTATATTGCTTCATGTCAGGGGTGGAGGCACCACCATGCCTGACCTGTTGGACCTGTTGCTTATCATCAGGGTATTTTTTTTGGTATCACATCAAATGACTTGATGCGCTGCACCTTTATTTAAAGTAGTTGTTGTCATGAGATGTATGGTGTGCCAACTTTCATTGGTGACTCATAGTGAGAGTGATTCATAGAAGAAAGAGTTGCTGGTTTATCTTTTGGACAAGGATAAACTGACTGTACTTATGTACACAGTAAAAAACGGAGTGTCAAAATGTCAGAGTCAACCTTTTTTAACCTAAATGGAGTATTTACAACTATATGCAGAGTAAATCCACTCTAAGAGTGGAGTTAAAAGTCAGTGTTAAATTGAAAAATATTGTAAGTGAAAAATGTAACTCTACAGAGTGTTGATTAGGCGCCAGTCTACGTGACGCCTTGAACGCCCCGCTGGAGTCAGTCTGTCTGGAGAGGCGAGGCGGTCAGGTAAGTAACGTTAAGATTCCCGTGTTCGCAACATTATTTAAGGATTGTTTTTCAACTAAACACGGTTTTATAATTTCATAGATGTTGATTGAGGACGTGTTGTGAACATATAGGCCTCTATTGGATGACACGGTCGAGTACATGCAACAGCCTACTGCTAACTAACAGTTAATAAGTTCGAGATGTGCTCATAAGATGCACCTTCAGTATGTAGCTAACATGTATGTAACATGTTAACTATGTATTAATGCACGCTGCTTGTGTTATAGCTAGTGTTGCTCCGATCGATCGGCTGCCGATCATGATCGGCCGATATTGTCTAAAAATAGCCTGATCGGCGATCGGAAAAACATGCCGATCAGGAAGCCGATCACGTGACGTACATTATTAGCGACGTTTCTAACTGGCAAACACGTGGAACAGTGGGCCAACAGGTGCATATCGACAGCACAATGACTTCTCCTGTCTGGACTTTTTTTAAAGTGAGTGAGGCAGATGTGAAACTTGCTGTATGCAATGTATGCAATGACGAAATACCTCGAGGTGGGAGTAACCCTCGACAGTTCAACACCACTAACCTCATTAGGCATCTTAGAATTCGCCATTCAACAGAATATGCCGAGTACGAGAAACTTGTCAAGCCGAAGGCAACCGGTTCATCCCCATCCCTCAGCCAGCCGACTTTAAGCGAAAGTTTACATCGACGTGCACCATACAGCAGGGAAAGTAAGAGGTGGAAAGACATCACGTCTAAGATTATGGAGTTCATTTGCCTTGGTGAGCAGCCGCTATCTGTTGTGGAGGAGAAATCATTCCGTCGCATGATATCATTCCTTGATCCCCGTTACGACGCCCCAGGCAGGAAATATCTAACTGATGTATGTCTCCCTCAATTGTACCAAACTGTGTACGCACACATTGAAACCCTTCTGAAGGATAACGTATCCGTTAGTTTTACCAGCGATATTTGGAGCGCAGACGCCTGCCCGATGTCTCTACTTAGCTTAACAGCACACTTTATTGATGCTAATTTTGTAAGACACAACATTGTGCTACACTGCCAGGAGTTCACGGGGTCTCACTCCGCGGAGGCTTTGGTTGAGGCTTATCGTGGCATGTTTCAGTCATGGGGGATCCAAACAGAGCGAATCCACGCCATTCTAACCGACAATGCAAAAAACATGCAAAAAGCCATGCGAGACGCAGATTTCCCTGGGCTGCCATGTATGGCTCACACGCTACAGTTGGCGGTACACGAGGGAATACTGTCCCAGCGCTCCATCTCGGATATTGTAGCATCCGGAAGACGCATTGTTGGACACTTTAAACACTCTCCGTTAGCATACAGTCGATTGGAGTTTTGTCAAAAGCAACTCGGCCAGCCAATTAAAAAACTGCGCCAAGATGTACCAACGCGCTGGAATAGTTCGTTCTATATGCTCCAGAGCCTCTTGGAGCAGAAACTGGCCCTGGCCTCATATGCAGCAGAAAACGAATTGCCATGCAACTTCACAGTCCACCAATGGAAATTGATCGAAAACACAATAACCATCCTGGCCCCGTTTGAAGAGCTAACCAAAGAAATCAGCACATCCACTGCGTCCACTGCGGACGTGGTCCCATGCGTCCGAGCGCTCACTCGTCTACTAGAGAAAACAGCTGAGACGGACCATGGCGTGAAGACGGCGAAATCAGTGCTACTGGAGGCTGTCCGACGACGATTCGCTGACATTGATGCACAGAAGTTGTACACAATTTCTACAATGCTAGACCCAAGGTAAGAGACACATCCTGTCCCAATTAATGTGATATAAATGTCAAATATCAGCTGGCAAGGGATGAATTTTTGCTAGGCTACCTGACTGAAATGAATGTTATCACTATAACCTAATCAATTTCCCGTTTTCATTTTTGTTATGTCTGTCTTAGGTATAAAGACAGATATTTCTCAGAGGCACTCAAACCATCTTTCCATGTACTGCTTCAGAACACACTTGAAACCAGCCACCCTGTACACATCACTACAAGCACTGTGGAGCAACCCAGTTCCAGCAAGTCAACTGACAAGACCCCACCTGCCTGCTCTTTGCAGGCAATGTTTGCAGAGTTTGTCGATGAGGTAGCAGGGCACAGTGAGCAGGAAATTACCATTATCACCCAGGTCAGCCAGTACATGGCAGAGTCTGTATTGCAGCGCAGTTCAAACCCACTTGCCTATTGGCAGGTGAACAAAGGCCGCTTCCCTGCACTTGCACAGGCAGCAAGAGCATATCTTTGTTCACCATGCACAAGTGTGGATAGTGAGCGGCTGTTTAGCACAGCTGCAAACATCATTGATGACAAAAGAAACCTGTACCATACTGAGAAAAAGATAAAACAAAAACATTTCCCATCAAATGGAACAACATCCAGATGACAATGCCCACTACTCACTCATTTCGCCTCAAAGTTAATGTGGCCATGGCTTTTTAGGCTGACTCCTTGCGACGCAAGCTGCTATCGTCAGGAGGGTCACCATTGTAAGGAATTCAGAATGATAATACGTCAGAGGCTGCTGGGCATGATGATGTTGATGATAGAGAGGCAATCTGTGTATAAAAATATGAACAAAATAGACTATATTAAATGGAAACAGGTTATTACTGTCCCAACCCTAAAAGTTTCATATGCACAATGTGGATGGTCAGTGATTACCTAGTTCTTCTTTGCCGCAACATGACTTTGAAGGTCCAGGTGACTCCTTCACTATTTCTTGCAAATACTTCTCCATCAAATTCTGTGGTCAGATTGGTCAAACACTTCAAGGTCTGCTGCCTGCCTTCTGTAGGTTAAATTTTAGGCACACTGGAAGTAACAAAAAGAAAAAGGATAGAGATATCAATTGTAAAAAACTGAAAGACAATGTCCTTATGATGAGGTATCAAAACATAAGTAGAGTGGGTGTCATTCCCACAAAAAGTCGGTTGAAGGATGAAACTTAAGTCAATGGTCATTCCCATCCATTTTAAGGGCACAGCAGAAACAATTAGCGTCTCAGGTAGTTCAAAGGAATGTTAAGATGAATTAGGTGTATTAACCAAGAAAAAAGTTGTGATTTTGTTTTATTCCTGAAATACCTCACTCACTTCTCTTTCATGAAATGTCCAAGAATGTTAGGTCAGACAGCCGTAAAACTATCGGCGCCACATCAAACAACATACCACGCAGCAGCATATCCTATTAAATAAAAAAGGGAAAAAAATGACAATGAAATTCTGGTGCACTCCTGACAGCAAAATTTAATAGTATAAGACAAGACAAAATAGTTAATTTTAAGTGCATGTGGTGTTAGAACAGGAGACATAAACATGGTCTAGCTTAGTAATGAGAATAATAGGACATTTTAAAATGATATTTGACTGGGAATGACATGCTAAATTGTCCAGTTCATCTCATAAATTAAAAATAAAACTAAAATTAATTTAACTCATTCTGAGTTGTTTCCAGAACAGCTCGGAAAGAGCTAACGACCGGAGAGTTCACTCAACAGTACCCGAGTGCGCAGGGCGCGTCTGTTTTCGAACCACAAGCGGTTGCATATGGGGATCAGTGCGTTTCACACACACAGTCACTGACTGCAGTAGCCTGACAAGAGACTGAACTTCGTTGAAGGCACGCATGCCCCTGGTAAACACACGTGTCTCGCTGTGCATAAGCACTTTATAACTTTATTCGTCACCACTATTGGCAAACTGACATTTACCGTCGGAAACTGAGGCCACGCGGCAAGTTGCCGCTCTGCGTGGTGGTATGTCCCACAAGCTAATTAGCGATATAGCATGCTAATAAACAGTAAGGTAAAACGCTATAACAGTGATGCGCCATCACCATTTTTTGGGCCGATCCCGATCGATCACAAAAAAACTTGATCTGGCGAGTGCCGATCAACGTGCGATCAAGTGGGTGGGGGGAAAAAAGAAAAAAAGAAGAAAAAAAAAAAAAAAAAAAAAAAAAAAAAAAAAAGAACAAAGAAAACAAAAAAAAAAAAAAAGGAGAGAAAAGAAAAAAAAATATAAAAAAAAAAAAAAAAAGAAAAAAAAAAAAAAAAAATAAATCAAAAAACAAAAAAAAAAGAACCAAAACACAAAGACAAGCCAAAGCAAAAAAAACAAATCAAATAAAAAACACACAAAAAAAAGAAAAAAACAAACTTTTGTTTTGTGGTTGTTGGTATTTTTTGTGGGTGAGGGTTGGGATAGAAAAAAGGGAGTGAAGTATGGATTAGGGAATGATAGGGATGGATAGTTGGTAAAGAAAAACCGCACAACACACTCCCAAAAACACCCAAATTGTTTTTGTTTGAGTGTGAGTTTTTGTTTTTTTTGTAGTTTATTATTGGTTGGTTGTTGTTGTTTGTTTTGATTTTTTTTTTTGTGTTTGTGTGGTGGTTGTTTTTGTGGAATTGTTGGAAAGAGGAAAGATTAAAGAAAATAAAGAATGGGAAAGAAAGATTGAAAAAAGGGGTTTTGTATAAAAAATGGTGGGGCCTTTCTTTGGGAAAAAACACAAAAGGGGGCGACGAGTATAGTATGTGAGATTTATAGTAATGTGATATCGTGTGTTGATAGGAGAAACACGATGACGATTTAATTTAGTGTTACTTAGTTTTCTTGTGATTTTTTTTATTTTTATTGTCGATGTGAGCTGTTTTTTACGTTGTCTTTCAGCCTTGTATTTTTTTGTCTTTTGTTGTTGGAAGTGTTGTCTTGGTTTTATAGCGTTTTGGTGCTTGTTTTTTGGATTTACCTAATTCCCCATACAACAACACCCAGTCACAACTCTTTCCACTTTCCATAATCCTTTATTTTACTTAGCCTTTAGAACAATATATCTCACCATATCAACATATCCATGTTTCAAATAAAATATGATCTTTCCATTCAAAATGTAAATAAAAGACCATTAGAAAAGCCAAGCAGACGCTACTAACTCACATTAGAAAAACTTGGCTACTTGAAAACTGGCTTGGTAAAGATAAAAAAAACATTGGCCACAAAACCAAAAAGTGCAAGGCCTACTATCACAAAGGACAAAATTTCACTCCCCAATAACATATGGCAAGTTTCTTTTGATCATTATGAGCATCTCTGCATTTTTGGGGGTGAGACGGTTTCTTTTTTTCATCAATGATGTTTGCAGCTGTGCTAAAACAGCCCGCTCACTATCCACACTTTGTGCACTGGTGAACAAAGATACTGCTCTTGCTGCCTGTGGCACGTGCCAGGGGAATAGCTGGCTGGCCCCTTTTGCCCTTTGTTCACCTGCCAACACTAGGCTAACCCACCTCAGGGTGTTTCGATGAACTGCGCTTTCTCCCCACCAATAACCTTGTCATCCACATATTTCCAAAACACAAGATCCACCGTACAACTAACACTCCCTCCCTCTTTCCGATGCAATACAGACTTGCCCTACTGTTAGCCTCGGCCCTGATCCCCCTGGGTTTCCACTTACCAACCTCACAAACCTAATCTTGATCAAACTCCCACCCTCACACCCCTAATCTACTAAGCATATCGCCTTTTGAGCGTTCACCTACTTTACTCGACTAACTACGAACGTTTTCATATGCATTAGTCCTTCTACCGAACTTAGTATGTCCTCAAAAGCCATATCACTTGCCCCTACTGGACCCTATTAAGAACGGGCCGATTAATCTCCTTTCACACGACGCCCTCGCTTACTGCTCCGTTACCGTAACGGTATCCCCTGCCCCTAGCTTGTGCCCTGCTACCTCATCGACAAACTCTGAAACATTGCCTGCAAAGAGCAGGCAGGTGGGGTCTTGTCAGTTGACTTGCTGGAACTGGGTTGCTCCACAGTGCTTGTTGTGATTGTTACAGGTGGTGGTTTCTTAGTGTGTTCTGAAGCAGTTCATGGAAAGATGGTTGAGTGCCTCTGAGAAATATCTGTCTTTATACCTAAGACAGACATAACAAAAATGAAAACGGGAAATTGATTAGGTTATAGTGATAACATTCATTTCAGTCAGGTAGCCTGCAAAAATTCATCCCTTGCCAGCTGATATTTGACATTTATATCACATTAATGGGACAGGATGTGTCTTCTTACCTTGGGTCTAGCATTGTAGAAATTGTGTACAACTCTGTGCATCATGTCAGCGAATCGTCGTCGGACAGCTCCCAGTAGCACTGATTTCGCCGTCTTCACGCCATGGTCCGTCTCAGCTGTTTTCTCTAGTAGACGAGTGAGCGCTCGGACGCATGGGACCACGTCCGCAGTGGACGCAGTGGATGTGCTGATTTCTTTGGTTAGCTCTTCAAACGGGGCCAGGTGGTTATTGTGTTTTCGATCAATTTCCATTGGTGGACTGTGAAGTTGCATGGCAATTCGTTTTCTGCTGCATATGAGGCCAGGGCCAGTTTCTGCTCCAAGAGGCTCTGGAGCATATAGAACGAACTATTCCAGCGCGTTGGTACATCTTGGCGCAGTTTTTTAATTGGCTGGCCGAGTTGCTTTTGAAAAACTCCAATCGACTGTATGCTAACGGAGAGTGTTTAAAGTGTCCAACAATGCGTCTTCCGGATGCTACATATCCGAGATGGAGCGCTGGACAGTATTCCCTCGTGTACCGCCAACTGTAGCGTGTGAGCCATACATGGCAGCCCAGGGAAATCTGCGTCTCGCATGGCTTTTGCATGTTTTTTGCATTGTCGGTTAGAATGGCGTGGATTCGCTCTGTTTGGATCCCCCATGACTGAAACATGCCACGATAAGCCTCAACCAAAGCCTCCGCGGAGTGGACCCCGTGAACTCCTGGCAGTTGTAGCACAATGTTGTGTCTTACAAAATTAGCATCAATAAAGTGTGCTGTTAAGCTAGTAGAGACATCGGGCAGGCGTCTGCGCTCCAAATATCGCTGGTAAAACTAACGGATACGTTATCCTTCAGAAGGGTTTCAATGTGTGCGTACACAGTTTGGTACAATTGAGGGAGACATACATCAGTTAGATATTTCCTGCCTGGGGCGTCGTAACGGGGATCAAGGAATGATATCATGCGACGGAATGATTTCTCCTCCACAACAGATAGCGGCTGCTCACCAAGGCAAATGAACTCCATAATCTTAGACGTGATGTCTTTCCACCTCTTACTTTCCCTGCTGTATGGTGCACGTCGATGTAAACTTTCGCTTAAAGTCGGCTGGCTGGGATGGGGATGAACCGTTGCCTTCGGCTTGACAAGTTTCTCGTACTCGGCATATTCTGTTGAATGGCGAATTCTAAATGCCTAATGAGGTTAGTGTGTTGAACTGTCGAGGGTTACTCCCACTCGAGGTATTTCGTCATTGCATACATTGCATACAGCAAGTTTCACATCTGCCTCACTCACTTTAAAAAAAGTCCAGACAGGAGAAGTCATTGTGCTGTCGATATACCTGTTGGCCCACTGTTCCACGTGTTTGCCAGTTAGAACCGCTAATAATGTACGTCACGTGATCGGCTTCCTGATCGGCATGTTTTTCCGATCGCCGATCAGGCTATTTTTAGACAATATCGGCCGATCATGATCGGCAGCCGATCGATGGAGCAACACTATTGTAACACAACACCGACATATAAATATAAATTACTATATTAACACACTTATATACATTAGCTTTTGGAGCCCGGCCGAGATCGTCCCAGGCTTGTCAGTGTAACGGGGTGGGTTACGTGTCAGCGGCAAAATGAGAGCTGGGTCTTACAAATGTAGTGCCGTCTGCCATTACAAATAATGTCATCCCAGTTGTTCAAACCAGTCCTTCGCTTTAATGCGTGTTGGTGGAACATAGCCACACAGTCCTGTCCTGCCTGGTTTGTGTCCCAGGCACGCCCCAGCGTTATTTGGCTCCTGAATCCATCCAATACATATATTCAACTTGACTGTGTCGCCATTGACCCAGAGAAGGTGCCCTCCTTGACCATATCGCTGCAATCCAATCCATGCTAATGAAAATCTTCGCTAGAATTCTGCTGTCCATACTGAAAAGTCATGTTGGTCAAGAATGCCTGTCTTCTTTTTCCTACCATAGCCAGGTTCACCCCCATAGTCAAGACACTCTATGCAGCCTTTCCCCACTTCTTTGGTTCGTGGGACAGGATGAAGCAACGTGAAGCTGCTCAGTCTAAGCCAGGCAGGCAGCGTGAACACTGCAGGTTGTCTCTGTTGCAGAATCTCCAAATGAAGCCCATTTTGTTCGAGAAACAGGATTGAAAGCTGGTGTTCATTAGCTGCTTTCAGCTGCATGGAGTTTAAGCTGTTCATTCAATAACGCTGATGCAACTGTTTGCTTTCTGCGCCTTGGCGGATGATGATCTTCAGTGATTCGTTCAGAATGGAGGTTGAGGGCCAATCCCATTTTCTATTTTCTACCCCTACGCCTACCCTTAGCCCTACCCCTTGCCCCGTCAAATGGGAAGGGCAGGGGTAGGGCTGAAAAGCAATCCCTACGAATGGGACACCCCTCCAACACTCGCATACGTCAGCAGTTCACGCCGCTACTTATGACGTAACCCAAAGGCGACAATTACCAGAAGCAAAACATTGAAGTAAAATAACAAACCAGAAGCAAACCAGAAGCAATATGCCTGCTGTGTGACTCTGGCGTTAATGTTGACATACAGTTGTTTCAAAATATGTCTGAGAATCGGGGGAATGCCATGAGACGAAGAACGTTCTCCAGGTTGGCAGCCCGGCTCTGGGTAACACTACGGTATGTAAATGACTACAAATAACAAGTGGACTGAGCTATTGTTTATGCTAAGACCAGGCGCCTTTTGTAGCCTTCAGAGCTGGTATGTTTTGGAAAGTGCTTTCAATTGTATATGTGAATGTGATACTGTGTTTGAGTCGTTTCAATTACTAAACTATTGATTGAGTTGCCGCATAGTTTGGCAAAACACGGTGTAAAACAATAGGCTAAACGTGTAGGCTAGCCCTCCTCCTGTTAAACAATCTGCTTAATCCTTCCATTTGTTTCTTTCCAGGCGGCGAATCCGGTGAGGGTATGCCGTTTACCACAATATGCCCATTTTCCAAGGTCGGTTCAATTTTTTGAGGCGGAAAACTCAGACAAGACTTTCGCCTCAGCAGCCAAAGGGCTGCATTGCGTGCAAAGGCTGCTTCAAACGGAGCAGGACCATGGCTGGGGACGGGAGTCCTAGAAGTTTCTCATCTACGTGTAATTGGTTGGCGCATGAAGCATGAAACTTCTTACATCTGTGGTGGCTCGTGTATCAACTCCCGAAATCCACGGTGCACCGGGTCGTTCACAAAGTGGCGAATTACATCTGCAGAAGAAACCATGCGGCGTGCTGTTGCCCTCCCCAGGCTGCAGAGGTGGCTGCAGTTGGGGCAAGGGTTGCTCAACGGTCCGGTTAGCCCTGCTTTCAACAAATGTTTGTGGGTGCCATAGATGGAAGCCATATGTAGGAAAGAACACCAGCACGTCACCGAATTGACTATCTACAATTACAAGGTTTTATTCAATAACAATGAGGCATTGTGATTCTACAGGAATCCTGGATTCTTCTTGTCGGGTAACCCCGGGCGTGCAGTGCATGACACAAGGGTCATGAAAAACGAGCAGCTTGCACAAAGTGGACGCTACCCTCCGCCAGGGTACAATTCTCCTTGTGATGGTGCTACCCATGTTTGACACACCATATCTGCCTCATGACAGCATACAGGGAGCCAGTCCACCGGTCCAGTACAGGGACGATACAATTACCGCATGCAAAGGGT
Source organism: Larimichthys crocea (assembly GCF_000972845.2). Classification (NCBI taxonomy): domain Eukaryota; kingdom Metazoa; phylum Chordata; class Actinopteri; family Sciaenidae; genus Larimichthys; species Larimichthys crocea. Next base: position 1,040,577 of record NC_040032.1, read on the forward strand.
CCGTAGGCATGTATTGGAGAGCTTTTGGGGTAATGAAAGACAAGGTGGAGGTGCAGCCCTTTTCAAAGCACTGGAGGTCAAGCCACACTTGCTCCTCAGGTACATAGCATCTCTGGCCCTTTCTCCACACACGTGTGCCTGGCAATGGGGACCTGCTGGCAGCCACGAGACGTGCCAGACTCCTGGACCCCCCTTCCCCGTGGAGCCCCTCACAGTCAACGAGAGCTTGGAAATGCAACAACGGACCAGATTGGCAGCCCAGTGTCATTGTAAAGCTGTTTGAACCTTGAAACATTTTATACTGTATTTCTTTTTCCTTTTCTGTATTTCTGTTCAATGGCAGTTGGAAATGTTGTCACCAGTGCGTTTAAATGTCAATTGATCCAATCTGTTTCGAAAATGTTGTTCATATGAATCAAAGTCACACTTTTTCCTTTTCTGTATTTCTGTTCAATGGCAGTTGGAAATGTTGTCATTCCAGTGATTAAATTTCAATTGATCCAATCAAATGTTGTTCCTGATGAATCAAAGACACTTGTTCCTTCTTCTTAGTTTCTGTTCACAATGCCAGTTGGGAAATGATTGTCCATCCAAGTGCGTTAAATTTCAATTGTAATCTGTTTCAAATGTTGTTTATTATTAATCAAACGTCACACTTTTTCCTTTTCTGTATTTCTGTTCAATGGCAGTTGGAAATGTTGTCATCCAAGTGTATTAGATTTCAATTGATCAATCAAATGTTGTTCATATGAATCAAAGTCACACTTTTTCCTTTTCTGTATTTCTGTTCAATGGCAGTTGGAAATGTTGTCATCCAAGTGTATTAAATTTCAATTGATCAATCAAATGTTGTTCATATGAATCAAAGTCACACTTTTTCCTTTTCTTTTTTTTTTTTTTTAGTGCGCAACCATCAACAAGTAAAGTGTCCAGAACAACAATATTAATATAAACAACTGAATTTTCAAACAGTTTGAACCAATAATTTTGACAGTATATAAGTAATATAAACTAATTTGCACAGTAATCAAAGCACCGGTCCACCCCCAAAAATGCAGAGATGCTCATAATGATCAAAAGAAACTTGCCATATGTTATTGGGGAGTGAAAGATTTTGTCCTTTGTGTAGTAGGCCTTGACTTTTTGGTTTTGTGGCCAATTGTTTATTTTATCTTTAACCAAGCAGTTTTCAAGTAGCCCAAGTTTTTCTAATGTGAGTTAGTAGCCGTCTGCTTGGCTTTTCTAATGGTCTTTTATTTACATTTTGAATGGAAAGATTCATATTTTTATTTTGAAACATGGATATTGTTGATATTGGTGACATGGATATTGTTCTCAAAGGCTACAGTAAAATAAAGGCATTCTGTACATTTGAAGATTTTGACTGTTTTTTTTTTTTATTGTTAATTATTTAAATTTTAAATTCATTCTTTGATCGGCAGTGATCGGCAATCGGACAGATCAAGTTTTTTGGTGTCGGTATCGGTGATCGGCCCAAAAAATGGTGTCGGAGCCCACTAGTTATAGCGTTTTACCTTACTGTTTATTAGCATGCTAATGCTAATTAGCTTGGGACATACCACCACGCAGAGCGGCAACTTCCCCGCGTGGCCTCGTTTCCGCCGGTAAATGTCAGTTTGCCAAGTGGTGACGAATAAAGTTATAAATGCTTATGCACAGCGAGACACGTGTGTTTACCGGGCAGTGGAGCTGCTTCACCGAAGTTCAGTCTCTTGTCAGGCTACTGCAGTCAGTGACTGTGTGTGTTGAAACGCACTGATCCCCATACAACCGCTGTGGTTCGAAAACAGACGGCGCTGCGCACTCGGGTGTACTGCTGAGTGAACTCTCCCGGTCGCTTCTTTCCGAGCTGTTCTGGAACAACTCAGAATGAGTTAAATTAATTTTATGTTTTTTTTTAATTTATGAGAGAACTGGACAATTTGAGCATGTCATTCCCAGTCAAATATCATTAAAATGTCCTATTATTCTCATTACTAAGCTAGACAACTGTTTATGTCCTCCTGTTCTACCACCCAATGCACTTAAAATTAACTATTTTGTCTTTGTCTTATACTATTAAATTTTGCTGTCAGGAGTGCACCAGAATATCCATTGTCATTTTTTCCCTTTGTTTATTTTAATAGGATATGCTGTGGTGTTTGTTGATGGGGGCAGAAGTATGTTAGGCTGTCTGACCTAACATTCGACACTTTCATGAAAGAAGGTAGTGAGTATTTCATGGATAAAACAAAATCACAACTTTTTTCTTGGTTACTACACCTAATTCATCTTAAAAACATTCTTCTGAACTACCTGAGACGCTAATTGTTTCTGCTGTGCCTTTAAATGGATGGGAATGACCTATGACTTAAGTTTCATCTCAACCGCATTTTGTGAGGACAATGACACCCACTCTACTTATGTTTTGATACTCATCAATAAGGAATTGTCTTTCCAGTTTTGTTACAATTGATATCATATCCTTTTTCTTTTTTGTTATCACGTCGTGCCTAAAATTTAACATACCAGAAGGCAGGCAGCCAGACTTGAAGGTGTTTGACCAATCTGACACAGAATTTGATGGAGAAGTATTTGAAGAAATAGTGAAGGAGTCACCTGGACCTTCAAAGTCATGTTGAGCAAAGAAGAACTAGGTAATCACTGACCATTCACATATGTGCGTATTAACTTTAGGGTTGGGACATGGTAATAAACGTTCCATTTAATATATCTATATTTTGTTCATATTATTTATACACAGATGCCTCTCTATCATCAACATCATCATCATGCTCAGCAGCATCTGACGATACTATCCTTCTGAACTTCCACAATGTGGTGACCCTCCTGACGAAGCAGCTGCTCGTCGCAGAAGTCAGCCTAAAAAGCCATGCCACATTAACTTTGAGGCGAAAGCCGTGAGTAGTGGGCATTGTCTAATCTGGATGTTGTTCCATTTGATGGGGAATGTTTTTGTTTTATCTTTTTTCAGTTGTAATTTGGTTTCAAATGTCTGACTGCATCTTTTGTTTTCAATTCAAGTGATTGAAATAATCCTTACATCAAGCCTGGTGGTGACAACAATCATGCAGGAGATTATTTGCAAACATAGTTAGTTCTCCATCTTGATGATTTGAATATATAAAGTCTTTGTTTGTTGTTCTTGGCGTCAACATTCGCACGTGTGGATTTCTCAAAGGAAAATTACCTCAATTTGGACTAAATGGAACTAATTTTAGGTAAGGGTTATATAAAAATTATTCAACACCCCAGGACGGTGAACCAACAAAATCTGAAAAAAAACCCACAACACTAAACCGGTTTCCCTGGCGACCCCAATCTAACCCTCGTTACCATGCCCAACCCTTTTCACCCTCATGGTGGTTGTGGGGAGTTTTTACTGACCAATGCAAGATCAACGGCGGCCAGCTTCCACGTGTGGTCTTGAACCCTTACCACTGCCCCACGTTTTTGGCTGTTCTCCTCTTTCCCCTCTGTGTGCACATATGTCTCTGCACCTTATTGTCTGTCCGCTGATTCTTTAATGTGCCTCTTTTTATTGTTTTGTTTACACTGCCTCACGAACGTCCCCCTCTTACTCTCCTCTCTTCCCATCTTGGTCCTCTCCTCCCTTCATCCCTGTACCCAACACACCCCATCCACCCCCCCCCACCCTAATCCCCCCCCCATCATCTTCTTCCCATTCACCCACCCACCCCCCCCCCGCTGTTCCACCTCGCGTTGTCAACTTTTTCACCTTCTGTCTCCCACTTTCTGTTCTCCCGTGTCCTCCGCTTATTGATATGTCCGCTGCACGCCGCTACTCTCTTTCTTCCCTGTTACGCTTTCCCTCTCCCGTTGTTACACTCCTTTTCCTTCTCCCCCCTCCTATGTATTTGAAAGTGTAACAACACATGGGAGAAGCCTGCGAATACAAACGCTATCTAATTTACTTTCAATAATATTTAAAAGGTCCCGTCTAGACATATTTTAAGACATACAAATACTCTTCTTTGAATATTGTTCGTAACATGGTTTTCCCATAAGAAAATGGACTATAACCTCTTAAAATAAATCCTTCTGCCTCGTTGAAAAACTGAGAGTTTAAGACTAGCAGTGTGATGTGGAAACGTTTGGCCTCAGGTCAGGTCAAACCGAGAGTCGACATTTACTTTGTGTTTGGCTTTGGTTGCCATGTCAAAGTCCTGCACATACACACTCAACCCTTCAGCCAATGAAATTAAAGATAGCCTTCTAGTACCAATGTTTGTTTGACATATTTCTAATAATAAAAAAAAGGGAAAAAAGCATCCTGACTTTTAATCATTCGATCCTACAATCCCCATGATCCAACTCAGTAGAGATATCCATGAGATCTTGCTGCTTGTCTGTTAAAAAAACACAAAATGTCTCCCAAGCCTCAGCGTCTGACATCATCAGGGTCACATTCTCAGACTTTTAAAGCTCCTCCAGAGCCACAGAAGATGCAAGCTCCCTAAAGAGGAAGATATATGGATCTTGGATTCAGGCTCTTCATTTGTTTCTTTTAATCAAATAATGCTTGGACGCCGAACAAAACACAGTGTAAACATTTCAGTGTAGTAGTAAACCGTATGCTTCTATAAATGCCAAGAGTCTACGTTTGCCTTCCATCCAGACCCACCCACTGTCGATAACAACACAGTTTAGTGCGCTTTTCCACCCAATTCAATTTCTACGCTGCTCAAAGTCACCGCCAGCCCGGAGGAAGACATATGCACTGTCAGTATGAAATCTAATCAAGTCTGGGGCTCGGTACCTGTTATGGTTGCCGGTATTCAAAATGGTCCTAATGGTGCTGTTTGTGTGACTCTTCCTAATGTATGTGATACGCATGTATCTGCTCACTGTGACATATTACCCTTGCGCTTTTCACACCGTGGATGGTGAATAACGTTGAATCCCTCTAACTCTTCCCCTCCTCCGTTCTTCATTTTTCTCATAATGACGGCGATCTGTCTCGCTCATTCTCCCCGTTTTTGCCACGACAGCCGCCTATTGCATCCCTCAAGGATTTTGGAGCAACTTCCAATTATCAGCGGATTTACATCCCGAAGTCCCACTCCCGCTTCTCTCAGTGCTTCCTCTCGCTCTCCTTCCCCCTTCCCCTCCCTCTCCATCTTTCTCCATCTCTAAATAATTACTTAAATGAATCTATTACCGGCCTGGCCTCGGCACAGCATTAACTGAAATGCCAGTCTCTATGGGAAAGTGATGCATTCCACTGCAGGTATAACGCTTGAGGGGGAGGCAAAGGAATTTTCTTTCTTCTAAAGCAAAGACGGCAGATTCTTTCTGAGATGGGCAATGTGGTGAGATTACACCATTATCCACTTAAGAGATTTTTATGTTCTCACGGTAGAAAAACATATTGCACACGTGTGTGAGAGTTTGAGTGCTTTCAGAAGTGCGTCGGCCCAAAATGAAGCATGATGATCACTGTCAAAGAGATTGATTGAAACCGGTGGAGCACCATCAAAAGGTTTCTGCTATTAAATCTCCAACCTTTGATCAAACGCTTGTTGAGTCTGACTGCTGCAGAGCGCTTGCTTTGTTCATGTCCCCGTGTGGCTTCTTGATCTCATTTTCGACTCATGCTGATGCGCACACAGATTCCTTTATAGCCTGAGTATCAGACACAAAAGCCTCCACAGCCGGCATTTAACCAAAAAAAACAAACAAGTTCTTTCAAGTTCTTTGGGTTCTACCTGTTGGCTTTTAGAAAAATTCCAGCGTTATGCTTTATTAACCACATTTTAACCGTATGCTGAGGGTGTTCTTCAGCAGCTTCCGACTATTACTTTCTGTGATAGAGGGCTATTTCAACTAACAGCAGTTGTTGTTACATCATAGCCTGTTACAGCAGTATCCGTTCACAATTATTTTGAATGGGCTAAAAATAATAATAATGTTAGAGCTGCAACTCATAATTATTTTCATTATCCGTAGAATTTATCCATCATTTAGCCAATGAAATGTGTGAAAAAACAAAACAATGGCCGTCACAATTTCCCAGAGCCCCAGTCTATTTTGTACAACCCACATGTTTAAAAAAAAACAACAAACAGCTGGAACCAGAAAATGTTTGGTAGGTTTTGCCTTAATTAAAAAAGTGATTCACTTGATTTTCAAATTATTTTATAATTATTTTTCAATCGACTGTTTTCAATGGCTCAGCTCTACTTTGGTGTGAAGATAACAACAAGCAGTTCCGACCGAGCAATCTAATTGGTCACACAGACATTTAGAAACGTGCTTAAATCAGCAACAGCACAACTTATTGCCACAAAAAAATATTACTTTGCCGTCTCTGCATAGTCACATCCTAAAAAAATATATATAACTAAATAAATATTTACAAGCACACTGGGAGTCACTTAATAAACAAAAAAAAAGGACTTGAATTTGTCTCTTTATGAGGGTTGGACTACTTGCTGGAGTCGTAAACAGTGTTGCACTACATATACTGTAGTAGTCAACTGACATGACTTCTTTTCCAGGTGTTAGACAGACCCTGTTTATCTCCATGGAAACGGAGGTAACAAAAGCAAAAAAATATGAATAACTTTTAATTGTGTTGTATTTAAGTTGGTGATTGTTGTACAGTCGCAAAACTACATTCGAGGGTGTGCTTTACTGTCATTATTGGCACTTCAGTAACACTTACGCAATCACTGTCATGCCAATATCGACGGTATAGTACACCCCTTGCTTGAATTTCATCATGCTTCTACAACGGTGTTGCTGAAATTTCTGGGAAGCAATTCACCGACACAAAATAAGGATCTTGAATCAATCAATTGGTCTTTAAAGGTTTTGTCATTTTATTCTTGCAAGAGGAACAGTTCTACAAATGCACAAGACAGTCTGCAGAAAATGTTCAGGGTGGGGCAGTCCCACACTGATTCTTATACATTTCTAAGGAGTATTCGTCATTATTATGATTTACTTATCTAACTGTACCAGGTGGTTACAATGGAGTGTGCTCATCCCTATCAAACCTCACTAACAAGCTCTGCTGGACCGTGAGAACCAAGGTCAAGTTTATACATCAAAAAACTACTTCTTCAAACAACTTGCATAAATGAGAGAAAGATTTCTAAGTGCAAGGTACTGAGTGAAACTAAACAAGATTATAAGGCACACAGTGTTATACTTCAAAAACTTTTTGAATATTACTGAGATCAAACATGGCTATATATGGTTATAAAAGAACACACAATCATGTAATATAAATTTTCCATTACAGTAGTGCCTTTCTAGTCGTCTGACCACTCATCATCTCATTCACCCACTCACACACATTCACACACAGATGGCGCAGCATCAGGAGTGATTTTGGTGGACGACCCGCTTTTATACATTTTCTGCATTTTCCTGAATTCTTGTATTTGCATTTCTCATAAAGACTGAGTGACAAACCTGTTTTTGCAGTTAATGTAACAGATGACAGGAACAGATGATAGCGCAGTACGTGAATTATGTGCTATAACAGATTAAAGGGATCATAGAGGACAATATTTTAGAAACACTTTTAGAAAATGGAATATAATAATATAATTCAATCCATTTTAATTGTAAAGGAAAGTAGCTTGAGCTTCTGTCCAACATTCTGTTCTGTGTTGCAATAATACTCAATGATTTTAAGGAAATCTTACGTGACTAACAAACAAGGAAAGAGTGGAATTTGTAGCAAGATAGATGAAGATGTAAACTGGTTGATTACAGATTTACTACTGTGTGCGGTGTCTGTCTGAATTCTTTCATTTTCGTTTTCATGACCTGTTTTTGCAGTTATATAATGGAGAAGTGTGTGAATCATGTGCTACATTAAAGGAACAATCATTTAGAAACACTTTAATAAATCTTTAATAGTCAAATGTGACAGACAGGGAAATGTATTGTTACTTTGTTTGGATGTTTGAGCTTCACTGTGCAGGATGATGTAGAGTAGAAGGTCACTGTAGGGACAGTATTAAATCTTAGGTTGCTATGACAGATACAGGACACTGACTTCTCTTGTTTGCTAACATGTACACACTTCATCAGCAAGGGGAGTAGAGGAAGAGGAAGTAGAGGAAAGTTTCTCTGCATAAGCATGATTTGTGGAAGCTGTCGTGGTTCAATATGCAACTTCAATAAATTTCATTTGATAACTTGGTGTCTCTATCACATTCAAGTAGGAGATACCCTGAATGCTGTAGTTATACTTTTGAAATTAAAAATATTTGCATATTCACAGATTCTGAATTTTTCAATGAAGTTAGAGGAGTAGATATAAGAAGTTTTAACTGTTAAGGGGCTAGATGGACTAGGAACCCAGGTGCGGAGACACAAAGGAAGCAGATAGACGATGTTAAGCCAGTTTATTGTTCTTAAGGCAGGGTTTTGTCAGGGGCCAGACAGGGAGGACACAGGCTGAGTATCCCAGGGGGCTGGATCCGGAGCAGGGCTGGGTGGAGCAGGCGAGGGCAGCAGGTCAGGTAGTCAAGGGCTGGAGAGCTGAGCAGAGCAGGTAACGATCTATAAGGAAGATCACAAAAAGTCAGCACGTGGGGGAAAAAGTCAGAACAATATCTGAAAGCTTGATGCACAGTACTAACAGATAGTGTCTACAATCTGGCAGCGTGGTAGTGGCAGGGCTGAGTATAAGTAGGTAGCCGGATGATTACAGGATTGGGTGCAGCTAGTGGTTCCTGCTCTGCTCTGTCTCCAGCACGCCTGAAACACACACACACACACACACACACACACACACACATACACGCAAGGACTGGGGACAAGACAATTAACCCCTGGAGGTAGGCGTGGCAGAGGCAGACCTAACATTAACGAGGTAAAGACCACATCAGACACAAGTTATTCTAAGCACACAGGGTCAAAATTCTTTACCTTTCAGTCTGAGACGTTTGTAGATACTCAGCATCTCCATCTGAAGAAGCATTCCACATTCAGAGCTCTTTAAATCTGTGAAATGTGTGAAATCACACCTTCATCAGGCAGATCGGTCAGTGGAGGAAACTGGAAGGAAGGACAGCAGCAGCAGCAATAAAGATATTTACAGGTAAACCGAGAGAAGAATGTTAAAGAAATAATAGCAGACATGAAATACGGTCAGGCCATAATTATGTTAACATTATAGGACAGCTTTATGTGGCCTGTGTTTGCTTGCAGTAAATGATTCATGGAGGGAGGAGAAAGGGAGGAGCAGCAGGAGCAGCACCAGTTTAGATTTATGTGAGCAAGTCTTTCCTCCAGTTCTCTTTTCGGTCTTTATTTGTTTTATCGAGGACTTCTCTTTAGTTTTTAACAAACCAGGGCACAAAGATGACTATCGAGAACATCAGTGAACCAGTCAGACCTTCACACTGGTAAATGAGACATCAGGACATAAGTCTGTCAGGTATGAGCAAATGTGTCTGAAGGAATCAGCTAAACTTCCCAGAGGAAACACTGTATGTTAAACTACCACCTGCTGTATTCACTGATGGCATTTCTATGGGACTGTCTGCTCGCTCTGTTTCCATCACTGCTTCTTCTGCTGCTGTCTCTGGCTGTCCGCTGGCCAACAGTACGTCGTTGGATAAGGCTGGCTGTCGAGGCTGCAGGCTGGAGACTCTGGCTCGTTATTTGTCTGATCCTGAAGCTGCCACTAGACAGGAATACAAAAACATGGACGAAGGAGGATGGATCACCAGGGACAGATGTCTTGTCTGGGTCAGGTCAGGCCTCAGAGGGTCCCATGCTTATCTGTAAAACCACTGCACTGGCCAGATATATGCTCCAGCACTGTGGCTCTCTGGCCAGGCCAAGACTGGCTTACTGGCCCAGGGGAGACCCCCATCTCCAGACTCTGTCCAGCATGCTGTGTGAACAACATGGAGACACATTACAGTTCACTAGAGATCATCTGTTATTGAGAGATGGGGGGGTTGTAGCTGTGGACTGGGCTGTGGAAACAAGACCTGGTGAGGCTGCTGGGAGGAAGAGGTGGGAGGGGAGGAAGGAGCATCAGTCAGGGGGAAAGGCGCTGGGCTGCTTCACCACGACCCCTCCTGTCCTCCTCATCATCCCTCAGTCCTGGGGAGGAATGACGGCCCACCTAAGGGTGCTATGCCATCAGGCCATGCGTCAGGGCTTTTATGTGGTGGTGTTTCATGCACGAGGCACAGGGGGCTGCCCGCTGACCACAGCACGACTGACTGAGTTTGGAGACCCAGCTGATCTTGAGCAGGTATAAAAAAGGCAGCTTTGATGTTATTAAGTACACTTAATAACGATTCATTAAAGCGGGCACTTGGTAGAGTGCTCTCTTTGTATAAAGGCTAGTCCTCACCGCAGTGCTCCATGTTTCTATTCCAAACTGCCCCTCTCACTTCCCTCCAGCCTGTCATCATTCAGCTGCTAATGTCCAACAAAGAGAATAATAATAATTTTTGATGAGCAAACTGCGCAAAAACTGCAAAATAATATTTTATTTCCAAGAAGTGCAGTCCCATTTATGTATTACATTACTGGATAACCATTTTTTAATGGTACACCAATAACGTATTGGCTCAACAACCTGGCATGTTACTGTATTAGGTTACACCCAGATGAATATGTTATTGGCAGGTATTATTGGACTTTATTACACTATCGGTTGCTACAAATCAAAATAAGCTAAAGAAGTAAAATACAATACAAAAAAAATGATAAAAAAAGAAAATATATAATATAAAATATATTAAAATACATCATGAAAAATGTGCAGAAGTGTTCTATACACTGTACAAGAGACAAGTGTGTGTCAAGTATATTCAAGTATTTGAGAAGTATCTCTGTATAAAAAGATATGAACATACTATATAAATATATATATGTATTACACTATATGAAATACTGATCGTCGGAGTAAAGTGACTCATGTACACAGAGTGGTTTATTTTCAGAACTGACTTGACATTATTTCATTTACCAGTAAATCTGAAGCAAACAGAAACTTTGACCTCACGGTGTCACTGTGTGAGAACTCAGATCACAAGTCCTCCTGTGGGGACCATGAACCGCACAACATTTAATTACAATTATCAAGAAAATCTTTTATTTTCATACCTGACAGTGATGATCATGATATCTTTGATGTCTTCCACTTTCAGACCGTGGCGTATGTCCACAGCCGCCACCCGTCCTCTGCGCTGGTCGCAGTGAGTGAAGGTTCAGGCTCAGGGATTCTTCTTTCCTACCTGGGAGAGTCTGGATCAAGTTCTTACCTTACAGCAGCTGCAGCCATCTCACCTGTGCTCCTGGGCCAGCTGTGGTTTGAAACAGCCCTGCCTCCCATTTATCGCTGCTGGGGTTTGTTTCAGAGGAAAATGCAGCTCAGCAGGTGAGAAGAATGAAAAGAAAATGAAAACATGAATGGAGCATAGACAGATCATAAAATGTCTCTTGTTTTTTTACCATCTTAAGATATGCAAGTTCCTTCAGAGGAGTCCTGGACGTGAATCAGGTCCTCAAATGTTCCACCCTCAGAGACTTTGAGGAAACTCTTTTCTGCTCCTCAGCCCAGCTTCATCACAGGGCCTCCAGACCTCTGAATTCTGGACTGAGTTCAGGTTCTCATTCCCCGCATGGCCTGGCACCCTCAGTGCCCTGGGCACTGGGTGAGAGGGCTTACCCAGCCCAGGACTGGGACAGTTACTGGGAGAGGAACGAACCACTCAGAGATGCAGATGAGGTGGCGGTCCCTGTGCTCTGCATCTGCAGCAGAGATGACCCTCTCCTCCCGCCTGCCTCCACTTTGCCACTTCCCCTTTTCCAGAGCAATCCTTATTTTCTCCTGGCTTTGACAAACAGAGGAGGGCACTGTGGATTCACTCTAGAGCACAGACAAGGAAGGGAAGGAGGGAGGACTGAAAAGGAGGAGGTGGGGGATGATAACTGGAGTCATATTGCAGTTCTGGAGTACTTCAGAGTAGTGGCTGATTTCCTGAAAGGGGAAGAGAGCGATGGGACGAGCCTTGGTGGTACATTAAGAGAACACAGTCAGGCTGTGCAGAGGAGCAGGAGCAGCATCATGGCTCCCCCTCGCAGGAGGAGAGCCACCATGATGAGGAGACAGAGACTGGAGGCATCTGAACAGAGCAGTGAGGACACAGAGGAAGGGAACTTCACCTGGAAGAGATCCTACACTCGCTGAGGAGGAAGACATGGTAAAGGATGAGATCTGCATAGAGAGATTTTATTGACTTTGGGGTTTTTTCCTCTCAAGCTGCAGCTTCAGACACTAAGATGAAGATAATAAGATGAAGAGAGGAAGCTAAATTAGCAAAATTGATCAAAAGGACATGTGACCTGGGTCTGTGAGTTCTGGGCCTGCACCAGGGTCTCCACCCAGTTGGACATACCTGGAACACTTCCAAAGTAAGGCACCCAGGGGGGAACCTAGCTACCAAGCCTGGGGACGCCTCAGGATCCCACAGGAGGAGCTGGAATGTGTTGCTGGGGAGAAGGCCTGATAAACTTGCTGCCACTGACCCAACCCCAGATAAGAGGAAGAGGATGGATGGATAGATGGATGGACGGACATATGACCTTTGCTAAAGACAAACAAAGAGGACCTGTTTACAGAACTTCCCTTGTTTGAAATGTGTGTGGCTGCAGTTTGCTTTAAAGTCCCTGAGTCTACAAAACAAAACAGTCTGAAGGTACACACACTTCCTTTTATGGCTTTTAACTTGAAACATTTCATTTTCCATGAATTGTTTGTAAAATACTGACAACTAAACAAATTGTGGAATATTTCATGCATTGTTTTTTTGCAGCTTTAGATATTTTTTAATGCTAGTGGAGATAATCTAGTTTTCATACAGATTTCAACAGGATTATATAATACACAGAATTACTGGTCGTACTGGTTTGCATGAATCAAACAGGGACAACGTGTCACAGATACCGAGTTTGAAGAAAGATTGACATTTTATTCAGTTTGAAAGCCTCACAGGAATATTATACTGTAGAAAATGTCTCACAATGTCAATACTGGACCTAAGAAATGAGCAACAGTGACTTTATTTTTATTTTTACATGTTTGAGCCCATACTATATATCTGTATCAAAAGATTATGAAGCTCTTAACTTATTTTTTGAGTAATCATTGAAAAATCATAAAATCATGGACTAGTAGAGAAAGTGCAGTGCTGTATAATTAGACAAGTATGACAAACCATAGAAAGTATATATTAAGTTATGGAGGTTGGCACTGTCACCTCACAGCAAGAAGGTTCCTGGTTTGAACTTCAGCTGTGGCCTTTCTGTGTGGAGTTTACATCTTCTCTCTGGGTACTCTCCACAGTCCAAAGACATGCAGGTTAACAGGTTTATTGGTGACTCTAGATTGTCTGTAGGTATGAATGTGAATGGTTGTTTGTCTCTATGTGCCCTGCGAGAAGCTGGTAGCTTGTCCACAGTGTATGACGCCTCTCACTCAGTCAGCTGGGATAGACTTCACTCACAAAAACACCATGGGACAAAGAAATATTAAAATTACTTTATTACAGATGATTCTTTATCCAGTAGCCCTCTTCCAACAAAAAATAGTAATTACAAACAAAATATTACATTTATCCCCTAAACTTTGTTTCTGAATTTCTTTTATACATTTTAAATCACTGTCATCTGTAAGGAATAGCTTCTCTCTTCTGCTATGCGACATTCAGCTTTTTGCACAATCTATACAATTTAATACAGTTTGATACAGGTCTCTGGACTACGGAGAATAAAACAGCAAGATCCACCAAATGACAGGAGATAAAGGGAATACTGATAAACAGACTGTACAGAGACGTAACCCTGCCTCCCACCTAACTTTCAGCCAATGGCAGCCGTCCCTCAGCGCACTGAGGGGGGATCACAGTAGACTCTTTAACCTGGTCAATCACTTGTGCAATCAGTGTAACTGATCCAGTTCAGAGTGACCAAGGTCTAAAGCTAGACTCTGCCCCGACTGCCTCGCAAAACACCCGGGAGTCCTAGTAAACACGAGAGGTCTAAAAATCTGCCACTGGTTTGGCCCTCTGCAGACATCATGTGGGAAATAAAACCGAGCCTCTCTGGCATAAAATGAAATAAAACACTGCAGAACTGGAACAGGAAGGTTGATAAAAACATGTCAGGTACAATGGCATACTGGCTGAAGAGAGAGGGACCACCAAGTCCTGATATTTTTTTTCTTTTTTTTAGTTTTCAGATTTGACCTAAGAAAATCAGGACTGTCAGTTCTGAGTGCAGGGTGGTGAGATTTCTTTTTAAAAAAAGGCAAGAACTTAAGTGCAGTGTGAAAATGCTCTGTGTACCCCCAACGAACGATGCCGTGATTCTTCAGTCAGAAATAAAAGTCCAAATAGTGTCCGAGGACCCCACATAACCTTTTGTAGATATCAAACAACAGATATATTTTCACTGCCTTGTGCAAGAACAATTTCAGGTTGTAGAGTGCACTAAATATCGTTTACGAAGCCAAATATTTTAGAATTCAGCAGTTTTTCAGATTTTAGAATTTCTTTCTTTTTCTATGTTATTATAACGTTGATAGATTTTTAGGTCTGAGAGTTCTGAAAACCATAATAGGCAGGTTAGGTATCATAACGTCAGTGAAATATAGCCGTTGCTAAAGCAAAGGCTACACCTAACTACATCTCAAATTATGTGCAAAATCATCCTTAGTCAGCATTAAACAAAAAAACATGTTGCCGTTTACTCAAGGCAATCTGACCTACAGTTGCGTTGTCATTCACAACTGAATGTCTGCGACACGTTTCAGAGTGTGACAGTGAGAAGCCAGCGGCTGTGAACGCTTCGTCTGAAAGCCGCCGGTTTAAAACCACATCGCTGCGTCCGCGTCACAACAAGCTAATTTGTCTTTGATTTGTCAATCAGATTTCCATATTTTCAAATTCAAAATTTACAATATTAACAGGTTTCCTGTACATTCCACCTCTGAAGTTAATATAATGCATAATCTCTGCATTTCACAATAAGACTTCCACCTTAATCTCTATTTCTCTATAATCCTTCTTTATAGATTTTATATATATATATATATATATATTATATATATATATATTATATATATATATATATATTATATATATCTATATATTATATATATATATATATATATATATTTTTTTTTTTTTTTTTTTTTCTCCTGCTTTTCTTCATTCACTTGAAAAGCTCTTTCCAAATAGATCAGGGAGGAGGTGAAGACCACACCAGGCTCAGGAGGGGGGAAGACGGAGGTGGAGGGACGTGGGGAGTCGGTGGTCAGACATGACGTGGGGGGTCACAGGGGTGAGACAGGCGGGGTGTCAGACTGAGGGAAAGTTGCAGGGGCATGGGCAGCGGAGATCACCAGCATCACCACCCATCCACCCACCGAGACATTCAGCAGTCACCAACCAGCAGAGGGCGAGTGACGGTCCTCTTTCACGCTCCCTGCTCATTTGCTAAATTCTCATTTAAAAAGAAATAATAATAAAAAATTAAATAAAATCAAAAACACACATTTTAGGCAACTGAGATGGATAACTGTTGCTGTGGAGTGTGTTCATCATCTACAGCCAACTTAGTGTGCTAGTTGTCACACGCCTATGTCCCATTTTCACAAAAATTTACCCTGTACATGCATTCATCAGCCAAGTGTGCAAGGGACATACTGTCATGTCAACTTTTCTATTTGTGTGTGTGTGTGTGTGTGTGTGTGTGTGTGTGTGTGTGTGTGTGTGTGTGTGTGTGAATATGTCTGATTAACATTTAGTGTGGTGTAGAAGGCCTGTGCCAAAGTGCAAGTCAAGTCGCTGCCCCTGTGGTGAAGCTTGACTTGAGTGTTCTTGAGGTAGGCCAACAGACGTGGTACTGTCACCGATCAACACGGTGCCAAATTAAACCTGAAGACGACTGCAGACGAGCGGAGAAGAGTGGACACCATTTGTGAAATAAGTGGGTTGGGTGCTGCTGAAAAGCCGTCACCTGTCATGAGGCAAATCCACGGGGCATGTGTGAGTGAAACACAGAGGTCTGTGGAAACCCAATGAGGCTGAGCGCGCACGAGAATAACTCCCTCTCTTCCCTGCCACAAACGCATGCATCTACTTGGCCACCTGGTATTATACTGAACTTCCAGTAATCTCATTAGATACATGAGCAGTATTGTTGGCATGAAGACCCCTTACCTTTGGCATCTTTGCAGCCCTGCTCACAGCACACAATAACTCCAACTCCAGGGATTGTGAACCCATGTGGCATCGAGGACTCGAGGAGTTTTTTTTTTTTCCAATAAAACACTGAACGGGTTAGATCTCTGGTCAAAGATCTCATACATGTAGCTCGCCATCACACCTTGTGCCATCCCTGTGCTACCACCACTATAAAGTCAGATACCTACGCGTACTTACTAATTACTTAACAACCTTTGTTCTCTCCTCATTTTCCTTCTCGACCTGTCCATCTTCAGTCAAACCTCTTCATGACCTCCTGCCTTCTCATTTTCCTGTGACTGCACCTTAACAATAATCTCATTCAACATTCTGTGAGTTAGTCTGTGCTGATCTTCATCTTTATAATCCCACATGTGTAGAAAACAGCGTACTGCAGACAGACATCTCCTGATATGAATACACTACTTTGGCTCTATGGCAACGGAGACTAACATGGCAAATATGAACACATAAAATAGCGCTGTAGGCTACAGTAAAAATGACACTCGCACTCTGGCATACTGTATATGGCAGTCATCCATCTTGGATCAGTCTCGGGACTTTTGGGTTTCCACAGACTTCTGCTGGCAGAACTGATGTGAGAGCAGTGATGATGAGGAGTGACTGGGCTGAGGTAATCCCAGTCTCAATACTGTGCAGTGTGTGTATGTGTGCATGCATGATGTGTGTCTGTGTACAGGATTACCTCAGTACACAACACTTTGTATTGATCTGTCTGTCTGTGTCTGTGTGTGTGTGTGTGTGTGTGTGTGTGTGTGTGTGTGTGTGTGTTCTAGGTGTACGACAGGTGGGATCCGTTGGATATCTGAGAGGTGATGCTGGCACTCCTGCTCATGCCCTGTTCATTCCTCCCCCCTGATGACGTCCTCCTCATAGCCTGCGGGCTGTTCCTCACCCCTCCAGCCCCTCCTCCACTCCCCCTCTGACTCCCTCCTCCGGGGTGGTGGAGGCTCCAGGGTGGCGGGCCCCCAGCCAGCATGGGGTGACCCCAGGGCTGCTGTGAGCTGGAGCCCCCCTGGTGGTGGTGACTATGGTGGCCGCCGCCACCGCCTCCTCCACCTCCTCCGGGCCAGTGGCCTCCCCCCTGAGCCCCCTGGCCTCCTCCACCTCCTCCACCCCAGCTTCCCTGAGAATCGGGAGCTAGGTTGGTGAGCACCATGTTGCTGAAGCCCAGTCGCATGGACTCGGAGTCGAAAGCCTCGATCTCTCGGGCCTGGCGCTCCAGCAGAGAGCGGATTCGCTCCAGGCGCTCGTTCTGCAGGGCGAGCATCTCCTCCTCAATCTGAAAAGATAAACATGAACGGATGAGTCAGCCATTAGGCTTCACAAGGACAACCATTCTTCAGTTCTTGTTGAAGGAACAAAAATAACCTCAAAATAATTAAAAATAGAACAATAAAAAAATAAAAACTAATTCACTTTTCGGCAGAAAACGTAAAACACTCCTCTGGTCCTGTGAATTCATCTCAGATTAATCTGTGGGCCGAACACGGACAGTCTGTGTGTGACTCCCCGACTGACACTGTGGAGTCTATACACTTCGTGGAAGCTGAACATCAGCAGCCCAGCAGAGGACGTACTCCCTGCAGCAGCTGAAGAATTTCAACCTGCCAAAGACAATGATGGTGCACTTCTACACCGCCATCATAAGTCCATCCTCACCTCCTCCATCACCATCTGGTACACTGCTGTCACTGCCAAGGACAAGGGCAGACTGCAGTGGGTCATTTGCTCAGCTGAGACGGTGACTGGCTGCAATCTTCCGTCTCCAGGACTCTGAGGCGTGCAGGAAAGACTGGCTGATCCCTCCCACCCCGGACACAAACTCTTTGAATCACTCCCCTCTGGCAGGAGGCTGCTATCCCATCAGGACCAGAACCTCACACCACAGAAAGAGTCTGCTACTGGCCTTAACAAGGCCCAGGGCCCCCTCTGACACTGACTCTCACCCCCCCATCCCAGAACTATGTTACATTAACACAGGATCTGAACCTAGGCATAAAATACATCTTTTGGTCTACCTTGTTTTGATAAATACCTTGCACATTTGAATATTCTGTAGACTACCTGGTACATATTGTATATTCCTGCACATACTGCACAGCTCTTTTCAACCTAAAAACATTCTGTACAAATATATGCAGTACAGCATACATTTTAAAAAATAGTATTTATTTTATTTTTTTTATGCTTGTTATGCATCAAAAACATCAAGACAAACTCCTTGTATGTGAAAACTAGTGGTGTGCAATACTGGATATTTTAGTATCGATCCAATAGCAAGTAAATACGGGCCAGTATCGCCGTTACTTTTTAATAAATAAGGTGGATGCGTCATTGAATTGCTAAATCTCAAATAATTTTCATGACCTAAAGTGTTTTTTGTGATGTTTCCTTTTTTATTATTTTGTTGCTCCATGTTTTCTTTTAGATGTTTTTTTATATGTTTATATAAATTGGCGCTCCTGTTCCTCTCTGATATTCTTCTGTTGGCATGCACTGCGTGTGCTGATGAACCTGAGCCAGCAACTTGCTTGTTTTGTTTGCTAAGTCACGAAACTAATCAGTTAACTAAACTCCAAACATGCCTTAAGGATATAAAAAGTTGGATGACCTACAATTTTCTGATGTTAAATTCAGACAAAACTGAAGTTCTTGTAATTGGACCCAAACACCTCAGAAACTCTCTTTCTAGAGACTTAGTTACTTTAGATGGGATCACCCTGGCCTCCAGCTCCACCGTAGAGAATCTTGGAGTTGTCGAATCGATAAATGTCCCATTTATTGGAAGATATGGCAGGGGAAGGGAGGGGGCATTTTGGGGGGTCTGTATTCTGATGGCTTTCTGAAATCTTTTGGGGAGTTGGTGCGGCGGTTCAGCATCCCTACTTCCCACTTTTTTTAGGTACCTGCAACTCCGACATATGTTGGGGGGGTGTTTGGGCCCACTGCATCGGTTCCCCATAATGCAGAGCTCCTAGATAAAATTTTAAAGAACTATGGAAAAGGACATGAAGCAGCTGTCTTATTCTATGTTGATTCAGACTCTTGGTAATGGGCCCATTGCAGCTCTGTAGAAGACATGGGAAAGGGATCTGAATCTGACATTTAGTGATGAGGATTGGAACGGAATTTGTAAAAATATTAAAGCATTTTCAAGGGATGCAAGAGTACGCCTTATTCAATTTAAAATTATGCATCGTTTTTATTGGACTCCCTCCAGATTATTTACATTAGGATTATTATCCACATCAGAATGTTGGCCATGCAAGTCTGAGGAAGGTACTTTAATTCATGTGTTATGGTTATGTCACAAAGTCCAACACTTTTGGACCAATATTTATGATAACCTATGTGAGATTACGGAGATGCATATTCCATTTAGACCTAGATTATTTGTTTTGAGTGATCATACAGTCCTGACAGGACAGGATAAACATATTAAAAGCTTTGTCCAAACCAGTATTATGATTAGTAGACAAATACTTGTCAGGGGATGGAAGATGGAGGGGGTACCCTCTCTGCAAGAGTGGGCTGTGGAGTTGGCACGGGTGGCAGCATTCGAAAAAATGTCATGTAAACAACTGGGTAGACTGGATCTATATGAAGCAAAGTGGGGCAAATACTTAATTTATTTAAGAGGCCCCTAAAAGGGCGTATGTAGTGGAGAGACGCAAGTTTTCAGTTAATTGTGTAAAAATATATAGATGTGCTTCTTCTTGTTTTTGTGTGTATTTTATTTTGTGATTGTTACTTTAATCTTTTTATCTGTTAACAGAATATTGCATTAATGCAGGGCTTGTTTTATCTATTTCTCGTATTGACTTTCCCTTGAATCATTTTCTGTCTCTATTTTTGTTTTAGTATATCTTACATTATGTCGTAAAAATATTAATGTAGTTTGGGTAGCTGTTAAAGTTGTATATGAAGGAGAACAGGGGTAGAGGTTGGTAACCAGAAAAGGATCAGCACGGTTGGTGGTGTGTGTTTAGGGGGGGGGGGTTTGCTCTGATTTGCTTTGTTATTTGAGTGGGTGTGGAATTTGATTGATTCATAAACTTTTTAACAGATTTTTTTATGTGATCTTGTGAACTGTCTGGCAGCGTCTTTGTTCTGTTTGTATTCTATTTGGTGTTGAATTATTTTGTATGTACTTCACATATACTTTAATAAAAATATGATATAAAATATATTATATATAAAGCATACAACTTGAACCTTCAACTTAAAGAGTATGTAAATATCAACAAAAGCGTAGACCCATGACCAAAATTCAAAACACAGCTTCACTGTCACATCCTGACAATGTCTCTCTTGCCTTTTGCTCCAGAAGTGCCCTCCGCAGAGACACCCTCTGCTCGAGCTCCCTCCTTTCCTTGTCGTGCTGAGCGTCCGTTTGCATCTTGATCTTGCTCTGGTACGCGTTAAGAAGCTCCAGCTCCTGCTGCAGCTGCATCCTCAGCACCTGACACTCCCCCTCTTGAGCCTCGTCTAACCGTAGCTGAGAAAGAAACCGTAGAAAGAAGAAAGTAAGAGACAGAACAAGAAAGATACAAAGCAAGTCAGTTTAGTGTTTATATGTGTGGCATTTATTCAGTTTGTGTTTATATAGTAAATGTCTTTCTAGTCTTCCAACCACTCGAAGCGTTTTTACACTACATCTCACTCACGCACTGAAGGCACAGCCTGGGGTTCAGTATCTTGCCCAAGGACACTTCAACATGCAGACTGGAGGAGCCGAACCAGGTGGATTCTTAAGCGTTTCCATGTTCTTAGATAAATATTTTCCGATGACCATCATCATCGTACCACCCTGGCTTAATCAGAAGTGTTTAAAACTGTGTCTGCGTGAAGACACCTTCCTAAACTTTTACTTGAGGTACTCACAGCCTGCGTGGAGAGCATTTCATTGATGGAGTGGTCGTACTGCTCAGCCAGGATGGCCAGCTTCCTGGTCTGCTCTTCCTTCAGCCTCTTGAGCACAGCCTTGTGATCAGACTTGGGCGTGGTCTCCAGCAGATGGTTTCTGAGGGCCTTGTACTGCCTGGTCTGGGTTTTACAAGTCTCCTGGAACTGCTTCTTAATCTGAAGCTCCTTGGACTGAAAAATGAAAGGAAGTGATGATGTTGAGTGAGCGAGTGTGTGTGGTCTGTACAGCATCAGTTACAGAACTGCATCCATGACTCCCTGTACCTTCAGGCTCTTGGGCTGCTGTCGGACCTCCATGACATGCTTGCGCCTAAGCTCCCTCTCCCTCCTCTTGTTGTATTCCAGCTGGTTGGTGAGCTCTGTCTGGTGCTGGGTCCGGATCAGCTCTGCCCGTGCCTTTTGGATCGTCCCCAGGTGCCTGAACTCCAGCTCCTGCATCGACTCGTGATGCCTGAGCAACATGGCATGCTCCAGGTCCTTCTGTGTCTGCCTTTTGTTCAGCTCCTGAAAAAGAGGAGAACACACTGGGTGACAGCCGGTCGCGTAAAAAAAAACCTAACACAACAGTATGAGGTAGTAAGTACCTCTCTGGCCAGATCCTGCTCCACATTGTGTCTGGCGATGAGGATCCTGCGTTTGAACCGCCGGCATTCGAGCTCCAGGTACTGCCTCTGTCTCCTCAGCAGGTTGGCCTCCTCCTCTGCCTGGAAATTGACATACTGCGTTATTACAGTATTACAGTAATACATGTAGCTCAAATGAAGACTTGGGAAATAAAGTTTTGGGACATTGCAGGGCCTGGCATGGTTAGCACTAGGCTAGGAAATCAAGTCTTGTTAATGTCACAGATTCTATTGACAGTGTGAATTCATTGCCAGGCCTGTGTAAAATCATCACTTGGTCTTGGAGAGTGTTACATATCATGCGAGAGATTCTAACCTGGAAGTGCTGGATGTTCTCCTTCTGCTTGGAAAGCCACTCCTGCTTCTCTTTCTTCGGAGTCGACTGGTTCTCACTCAGTTCCTGACACACAGGAGGAAGGTAGTTTTACTTTTTTAAAGAATTGTCATTACTGGGCTTTATGGCTCTTTGTCGGCATCTTGCATTCAGAAATACAAAAACGTGCCGACTGAGCACACTTCTTCCATTTTTCTGTTATTAAATTAAAACGCACAGATCATTTTCGCAAAAACCCCACCAGACACGTCTCTGTCACAGCACTTTTTGGTCTGTTCGACTTCAAACCCCACCGGGAGCATTTCAGAACTGTCCGCCTGACTTTGTTAACTTGCCCTGGTTTAGTCATTTTCCTGGTTTATTTGCTTCTAAAGATGAAAATATGCTATAAAATATAAAATATGCTATTTTGAAAATCGACCAGATTCTCCATGGTGTTTGTTTCTGACCTCCTGTCAGCTCAAGCTGCTCCCTGCAGATTGATGCAAGCTACTCGTGAGCAGAGAGCCTCTTCTGGGACGCTTCTGAAACGGACTGTGGGACTGGTGGGGTTTGAAACATTGACTAAAACAGCTGCGATTAACTCTGGCAGCCACAAATGCGTCGCACTGGTGCCTGGTAGAGTTTGGCCGCTAATGTCTGCCTTGCTGAGTGTGTGCTGGCCAGACATCTCGTGTCTTTCATAATATTGAGTCACTGATTGACTTTTTTTATTGGCAGCTAATGTAATAATTGCTTAATTGTTTAAATCATTTTTCAAGTAAAGAGGACCTGCTTCATTTTATTGTCATAGTAAACTGAATGTCATCGTGTTTTAGAGTGATTGTCAGACAAAATAAGACATGTGAAGACTTTAACAAACTGTGACAGGTGTTTAGTTGTTTTTTGCTCATGGTCAAAATCACGGTTGCTTGTGGTGGAGATGTGTGCTACCTCTTTGAGCTGCTCCTTGCGGAGTTTATACTCCCGCTTCTGTGACTCCAGAAAGCTGCTGAGCTCCTTCTTCTGCTGCACCTGAATGTGCTGCTGGAACTTCTTCTCATCGTTGGTAAACGTCTTCAGCTGCACCAAAACGCCAATGTTGAATATTTCAGTAGAGACATAAAGTATCCACACTGTGTTTTATCCTTTGAATTGACATTTTGATCATGTACTTTTGTTAGATTGTTTGTCTACGTACATCTTTGTCCAGAGCCGCCTGGTGTTTTTTCAGCAGCTTCTCCATCTCCTGGGTGAAGTTGTTCCTTTGACTCTCCAGCTCTTTGTCCAGCCTCAGCCTGTGCTCATCCATCTCGCCCTTCAGCTTGTTCTCCAGGGCCATCAGGTGCTTCTGATGTTGCCGTCTCATGCGTTTGTACCCTGACATCTGCTCCCGCAGCTCAGAGTCCTGCTCATGTTCCTGCATCTCACGGGTCACCTGCAAGATGTGGACACAGGGTGAGAATCTGCACAGTTCATTTAGATTCAGATGACTTCACAAGTATGATAAAACATAGAATTTTGACTTGGTGTTTTTAGAGAGGATCTTAAGGTTTGTTAAACGTAGAAGCCTTTGTGTTACACAGCCTCTTATGAATGAAATGTGGAAGTGGGATGCATGTAGGAGCAAGCAAGTATTCTCACGAGTGACGCTGTGCGTATGGTGGCAAAGTGCTCTCTGTTGCGGTAGTGCTTCCTCGGGGCCTGAGCTGGTGTTGGCTGGGGCTCAGAGGGTTGACTGGTGGCTGCCTGCTCCCCAGAGAAACTCTCCTCTTCTTCCTGGATCACAATCACAATGCAGCAGAATAATATATTATTTTGCACGAGTATTTAACAGTAAACATACAAGAGAATTAGAAACAACCTTGCCCAACAAAGTACCACACAGTCAATCAAATAAAGTGAGTCTCTATTCCTTCCTGTTTGATGTTGTGAATACAAAACCTCTTTTTATGGTCTCTTTTCCACTTTTTTGGAATTTGAGTTGTTTGTCAAACCAAACAAGCAATTTGAAACCACCAACAGCTTTCGGAAAAGCAATTTGAACAATTTCAGAAAATATATTCAATTAAAAGAGCGCTGCAGCAGATTAGTATGACACCCTACAATAGGCCAAACACAACTCAAATTCCCATAATGCAACTCAGTAGTGTCTTTGAAACACGGTTTCTGTTAGAAATGAATGCTTCTAATTTTCTCACACAGTAAATATTATGAACTGATCTTCACGTGTAAATAATGGTGGAGTGCCCCTTTCATCAATAATCAAAGTGATCCTACATACTTCCTGTCTGTGTCACTTTACCCACCGGTTTGAGATGTATGACGGAGCTGTTGGACATGACCGTGTGGTCTCCTTCCATCAGGTCGAGCTCGCTGCGGCTGTCCTGGGCCGCTTCGTTCAGGCTGTTGACAGAACTGCTCTGGGAGCTGGCGCTAATAGACATGCTGGGGATGGACTGATTACTGCCGACGCTGTTCACCGTTCCTGTGCGACCTCCGCCGGGCTCCAGCTCCTGGAGACAGAGCGGAAAGAAGCAGCGAGATAGACAGCAAGGGCGAGAGGAAGAGACAGAGAGGGAACAAGAGAAGGAAACAAGAGACACAGACAGACAGACAGACATGCATACAAGCCGATGCATGCTTGGTTATTCTCTCGGCATGGTGGAACGCCATGAAAGTACTGTGGTAAAAAAAAAAAAAAAAAAAAAAACATAAAATCTTATTTCAGCACTGGTGCTTTAGGTTGCTTTTAACATTGAAACTTACACACACCTCGTCTCCGTCCTGTACTTCAGCTGTGGGTCCGTTGTGGGCCTCCTGAAGGAGGATCTTCTTCATCTTGCGGTACTGCAGGTTGTCCAGCTCTCGCACTGCATCCTTGGTTCTCTGGATAAGATCCATCAACACAGAGTCTGGACGTTCACGCTGCAGAAACGCATGCTGGAGGGGAAGGTGACAGGAAAGAACAGAGAAGTCTGACCATGAGAAAAATACAATCAAACGTTACTGAAGTGCTCATCTTTAAGAGCCAGATTGGTTTCTAAGTGACGTTGACAGGTGACATCGTTTTTTGCACCATAAACGGCAGAAATATAATTTGCAGTAATCCCGGTTAGCACAGAGTGCTGACTGAGCTGTTGCCTGTATTGAGTGAAGCTTTTCCTGTTTACACTGCAGTCATCTGATATGAGGGTGTGGACTAAATGAATGTAACACATCTAATGTAAAATGTATCTAATGCCTGGTTAATGTTGACGTTACTTAATATGCAGAATGAAGCAGCTTCTGAGCTGTTTTCTCTTTCTAATTATATTATTACACACGCAAGGCTTGAACACCAGGATGAGTGGTACATACACATTTACCTCTACAGAGTTACTATACTGCTTTCCAGCTAGCTACTTTATTTCTAAAAAGTAAGAATGTCCACATACAAAGTATCATGACAGTGCAGTAATGTGTTTTCTACAGTCTGCTGCATGCATCAGTTGCTTGTAAGGCTGCATTTAGACAGGATGCGTTTTTCCATTTATTTGTGTGACTCAAGAACTGAAGAAAAAATATTTTAGAGACATAGACATAGAGATAGAGACTGAACCCAGTCTGATCATGTGGGAATGTGGCTTAAACAGGATAATGTCTATGAGAGAACAGTCCTTATTCTCCATGTTGTTGTCAATCATGATTACTGACAGTGATCAGTGATCACAACAAGGCTCCAGGTGATGTCAATTCCACCATCAACATGTTCTTGTACGCACCCATTGTAGTATAACAGAGTTACATGCTGGAAAACTGTGCCGTACAGTGATTTTGCAGATGTTGACCAATAGTCAAAATTGGGGGGGGTGAAGGTAAAAAGTAAGAATAAAACCCTGGGTAACAAATTCATTCAAGTCATTCTCTGTGTACTTTGCTAAAAGGTGAAGTCGATCTGATGATTTATTTGAGAAGAACTGTCATTTTGTTTAAGAACTGTTTTGGAACTTGACATTTCAAAAAGAAAGACAGTGTGCAGAGCCGCCGTGCCCTGAGGACAACTTCCATTAGCAAAAGTGAGTCCATTAGTTGGCTAAGTGACAGCTGCTCAGTTACTTAACAGTGGATGCAGAAGTCACATATCTACAGTAATTACATCAGTGTTCATTGTGTATGTATGTGTGTGTGCGTGTGTGTATGTGTGTGTGCGTGTGTCTGTACATGTTCATTGTGTGTGTGTGTGTGTGTGTGTGTGTGTGTGTGTGTGTGAATCCGGAAGTAGAGGATTAAGTGAATCAAAATATAAGCTTATGGGGGACAGAACAGAGCACAAACATCAGAGAGATTTATCACCACGGGGCTTTGTCACTCTCCCATCTTAACACACTGACCCTGTTCTCTGTTTGTGTGTAGTAGTGTACAGTATGTTTGCTGCACTTACACCCAGCATGTCGTCAGAGTGTGGTCTGTCCTGGGGGATTTTCTGAAGGCATGAATCGATAAAGTTTCTAAAGTAATCCGACCTGGAAGAAAGAAGATAGAGGGTCAAAACTAAACAGACACATAAACACATGGCATTTAAACATTAATACAAGTCTGAAATGTTCGACACCACGTTCTGTTTTCATGCACAGAAATCAAACATAGTTGTATAACACTATTTGTATTGTATTGTATTGTGTATTTGTAACACAAATGGCTGGAGCATAATTTTTCTTTTTCCTTTTTGTCATTATAACTATGAAATAACACATATGGAATTACGTGGAAAACAGAAAGTATAAGTGCGTTACAGGAATCAAGTCATGAGATGACCACAGCCTGTATCAGGTAAGTAAGGCTTGATTTTGTGAAGCTGCAACTGAGGCAATGTGATCAGAGAAGTTAGTTACTCATCAATCATGACTCCTAAGTTTCTCGCTGCCCTGCTAGGGGTGAGACACAGGGAGTCAGTTTGGATGTTGATGTCACGGTGTATGTAGGTCTGGTTGGGAGGAGCAGCAGTTCAGTTTTTGAGAGGTTCAGCTGGAGGTTGTGTGCCCTCATCCATGTATGTATGTCTGAGAGGCATTCAGAGATATTATTCAGAGACCAAGGGGTCAACAGGTTGAAATGACAAAGCTGAGTGTCCTCTGCATAGCACTGATGTAAGAAGCCATGTCAGTGGATAATTAGTGAGGTGGTGTAAATAGCAAAGAGAAGGGGCCCCAGCAACGAGCCCTGGGGGACCCCTGTGGTGAGATGTGGATAACTAAATAAGCACCCTATGTTAACATAAACATTTTTACCAAGGTAGGTAAAATATGTTTTATATTTTAGATTATTCAAAGCAGCCACCTTTTTCTTGAAGGTAGTCACCTGAATTGTTTTTCAACTAACAGGCTGTGTCAGGGCTATCTGACCAAGAAGGAGAGTGAGTGCTGCGCCAGATGATCTGGCCCCACAATCACCCAACCTAAACCCAGTGTAGAAGGTGTAGGATGAGACAAGATGGGATATGTGGGAACCCTTTCGAGACCCTAACCTTTCCAGGAGCCTGCC
This sequence comes from Larimichthys crocea, assembly GCF_000972845.2. Classification (NCBI taxonomy): domain Eukaryota; kingdom Metazoa; phylum Chordata; class Actinopteri; family Sciaenidae; genus Larimichthys; species Larimichthys crocea. Next base: position 1,068,266 of record NC_040032.1, read on the forward strand.
TCAGGAAGCTGACTGAGAGAATACCAAGATTGTGCAAACCAGTCATCAAAGCAAAAAATAAAGCTACTGTGAAGAATTTAAAATATAATATTTATATATTTTGCTTTGTTTACCACAACTCCATATATGTTCAGTCATAGTTTTAATGCTCTATAACATAATAAAGAAAAAACATGTGTATCAGGAACTGAGTAAGAACCACATAAAGTGTGTGTGTGTGTGTGTGTGTGTGTGTGTGTGTGTGTGTGTGTGTGTGTGTGTGTGTGTGTGTGGCAACTCACCATTCACTGGATTGCAGCGTGGGGCTCTCATTCTGCGCTATGTGGTATAAGGCACTCATTGCATTCATGTTAAACAGGGGAGGCTTCCTCTCCGCTGGAACAGAAAGGACAGCAGTCGGCATGGATTCCTTGTTATTACAATACAGGTTTACTCACAATTGTAACTGAAGGGGAAGGTTTCAGATGAAACTTTTTTTTTGTCTTTCATAACGGAGTAGAACTAAACATATAGGCCTGTTTAATACTGCTGATTTAACTAAACCTGAAATCAAATGAAATGTAGTCAGTGGTCCTTACATTCAAAGACCTGTCAATCAATTTGGCTGCAATTTCAAATCCTGTGTTTAGAACGATGGTAGGGCCAGGACTTCAGAACGTTTGGATCACAGATAGTGGTTCAAATTGTGACACTGCAGTTACATTTTAACGGAAACAATAAACACACTGTCACCTACCTAATTCTATACAGGTGATACCTAAGGACCAGATATCCACCTTTCCATCATACTGGCCCTCGTCCATAGCTAGAATCACTTCCGGGGCCATCCTGGAAGAAGTCGAGGAGATAAAGTGAGGGTGTGAAAGAGTGAAGAATAAAATGAAAAGTCAGTTTTAAAATAAGAGATAACTTTCCTGGAGAGTCAGTTGCACTCATCTCTTTAAATGTGAAGAAAAACAGCACCATAGTTTTACTATAAATTTCCACTTGTCACTTTATTCTTTGGAAATAAATGATGCTGTTCTTCATGAGTCATCTAAGTCGTTTCTCAGCAGCAAAGCATATAAATACATGAGCAGGTGACATTCCATGCATGGATGATCTTTTAAACTCTATTAGACACCGCTCATCAAGACAACATTTTGGTCATCTCAACGTTTACAGATACAAATTAGTCTTAAAGTTTTTAATTACCAATATGGTGTTCCCACAAAGGAGTTGGCAGGTGAGGCAATGGAGGCAGAGCCGAAGTCGGCCAGTTTGACTAGCCCAGGCTCAGTCAGCAGAATGTTACCCGCCTTCACATCTCTGACAATAGAGAGGTAAACATATGTGCAAGTGAGAGGTATGCGGGGGTTACTGTGTTCACAGGAGCATTTTAAAAATCACTCACCTGTGGATCATATTGTGGGAATGAAGGTACGCCAGGCCCTGCAAAGCACCATGGGTAATGGCAGCAATCTCTACTTCTTGCAAAGGTTTTTTGTGAACTAAAGGAGAGAAAAAGAGTTTGAAGAGGAAACGTCACCTCATGGAGAGACATCAGTGTCTATGTTTGTCAGTCTGATAACATGAAACACCCACTCACCTTCTAGCAGATCGGAAGCTGAGCCGAGACAGTACTCCATCACCAGCTTGAAGCAAGAGAGAAAGTCAAGATTTATAAAGTCAAAGCACACAGAGGCCCTTACAGGTTACAGAATGAGGACTTACCCATGCTGTGTGCTCACGGAGGTAACAACCTTTATACTCTATACTGTTAGGGTGCTGAATCCTCTGCAGAAACTTCACCTCCTTTATGATGTCCTGCCATTTCTGATGAGAAAAGACAGGATTTAAAAATATGTCAGACGATAGGTCGCTTGGCTTTCTGCTCGAGAGGTGACAGTATGCATGTGTGTGTGTGTATGTGTGCAAAGACCATCTTTCAGTGCAAACAGTAGTAAGGTGGCTCTCTTCACAGATTATGGGTAATCTGATTATAGCTAATCTGAAAACTGAGCAGAGTGAACTGTATCTGGGACGACAACAGTGAAACAGTAAAAATGAGCACACGGGTGACCTTATTGAGACTTACTACATCAGAATCACAATGATACCAAACTTTAATACTGGAGTCCAGCAGCTCCTTATCTGGCCTCTGACTATCTGACAGAGCCCAAACATCTCTCTGGTTTGGTCCTTTCCTAGTTTTAATCCTACCTCACAGTGCGCTTGTTCAACGTATCTTGGCTTGGACAGTTGTCCACATCTCACCACTTCAGGAGTCCCCCAGGGCTCGGTGCTCGGGCCCCTTCTCTTTGCTAATTTCACCACTTCTCTGGGTCAGATTATCCACTTGCATTGCTTTTCATATCACTGCTATGCAGATGACACACGGCTCTATCTGTCATTTCCACCTGTTGATACCTCAGTCTCTGAATGGATCTCTGAATCCCTCTCAGACATATCTACATGGATGATTTCACTCTGCATTGGTGGAACGTCCTACCAGTTCCTACCAAAGCAGCAGCGTCCCTCTCCACCTTCAAAAACCCCCTGAAGACCTCCAGCTCTTCAGAGAGTACCTCCTCTCCAAGCACTACCAACAACTGGACGATGATGAAGCTATCCTCTCTCTACAACTGTCACAGTAGTTATTGATGCACTAACATGAATCAATGAACTGGACTTTTCTGACTTCCTTCTTACCACAACAGCTCAGGTACTGCTGAGTAAACACTTGTCAGTTCTTTGAATTGCTTAGCTCATGTTCAGTAAGCCATGTCACACTGTGAGATAACTATGTGCACAAGCATGAAGAGTTAATGGTGAATGTCTGGTGTAAAAATGTTGATGGTCAAAGTCTGAACTATAATATGAATGTAATCGATCATGTCTCACCTCATTAGACTGTTTGCCACTGTAGGACATCTTTTTAATTGCCACCACCTCATTTGTGCGCACATCCCGTGCCTGGGAAACACAAAATGTTAGTAACATACATTGTCAGTACACATTTCAACTGTACAACACAGCACATGAGTTTTCTCTCATCAAGGATGTGGTTTTTCAAGATGTCTTGTACTTTATTTTAACCACACTGTGTGCAGTGTTGTGTGCAGACAGCTGGGGTGATTCACATCACTCTGGTGCTATTAAACCCTGTCATAACTGGTTGAATTGTTTCTGTTCTTTATTGAGGATTAAACAACTTCACTTTTATTAACTGTGAAACAACCTCTGGCACATTAAAAGCCTGATGATGTCCTTAAAACAACACTATTTGATTCCGTTTCTAATTTTAATGAGGACTAAAGCAGCCACTCAAATATAAAGACTAATTTAGATCACAAAACTGATCTGGAGAATCCGTATTAACTGACTCAGACTGACAGTGTTTGTGTATTTAACTGATCATATCCCTGATTAACTAATTAAGTGAGTCAGTGTGAGGATGTAGGTGCCGTACAAAGTAGACAGCGCCAAAGCTGCCATGGCCAATCTCTCGGAGGTCAGAGAAAAGCTTCTCCGGGTCTTCTTTGAAGAAAAGCTCAGCCACCTCCGGATCCTTCAGGCTCCCTGCCCTTACAGAGGAGGGCATCCTGGTTAAAGTAGTCCCTTATCACCCGCACAAAGGGGATAGGACTATCTGGGTGCTGAGCTACACCAAAGCAGCTGAAGATTCATCTGCAGTAATGGATGGGCCTAGGGAACCAGCACATGGGCATCTAGATGGACAGAAGGGGGAGACAAAGACAGAGGTGTTAGCGAGGACAAGAAGAAACATCCTGACAGGGAACAGTAAGAACTGCTCAGCTGATGTCAGTTTGAAGGTACCAGTGAGGTTTTCAAAGTCCAGACTTTGAAAACCTCTATAGAACTTTGATCTTGCGACACTAATCCTAAATCTAAAACATGATCGACTCATGAATTCCAACCACAAACCACAAAGATACACTCCAAAAGAAGGCAAAAATAAAACGCTGTGATACACGGCCTGGAAAAAGGACGGTGAGGCCACAGGGCTACAGACCAAATCTCTAAGCTGGCCGGACTGGAGCCAGTCTGTAATTTCTTATTTCAGTGATCTCATGTGTTCATGCACAGCAACATTTGGCCACATCCACACGTTTTTTTTTTATTTGGCCAGATAATGTTCCCAGTTTTTAATAACATGTGAATTGACTTTGTATCATGCATGTTTATGGTGATCCTACTCCTGTAACAATATCCTATGTTCCTTCTTCATTATACAACCATGGCAGGCAAACATCCCACCTCTATCACCCTCATCCTCTATCCCATGACATGGACAGGGCTCCAGACAAAACCTAGCACACACAAAGTTTCTTCAGAAAGGTCAGGGCCTCCTGAAGTACTTTAACACAGTGATTTGAGCCACTGGTCACACCTTCAAGTGCTGACCCTAATATAATCGACTAATTGCTGAGTCATCACAAGTGAATCAGTTCAGATTGCTTCAACTACTGGAATGACTGGGCGATGCAAATATCCCAGCTCAGGGATTGATTTCACGTCCAGTCCTCTGAGGTGGCCAACAGTAATGAGGGGAAAACTGCATCTGGTGATCAATTCCGAGGAGCTGGGGTCAATTTTTATTGTGTCCTCCAAACTGGACGCATCGGTTTAGCTCTTGTTAATTCATGTAACATGCATGTAAGAGGAATACTGTGTGTATGTGTGTGTGTTTTGTCCTGTCAGCTTTTTAATAATTAGTGAAATCATTTTGTTTGTTGAGGTTGTGACGTTTACTGTCTGACGTCTATAAGTCATTGACAACTCCATAAGTAAGCTCGCGGAGCCCTGAATAAACACTTTAACATTTTGGGCAGAGATAAAACAGGATGAGCTAAAAATACATTTTCAATCATGGCTTGATGCCTTATATGTATGTACAATGTGCTGTTTATCAAACCCAAATTATATACACATTCAAGCCGTCCAGTGTGTTACTGAGCAGCTCACATGATCAGTTGGGCGTTGAGGGCCTTCATGGGGGGGCATCACACAATATGGCCAATGATAAAGTCACAAATAATGCAGTGTGACTTTAAGAATCTATTCCATCACCTAAAGAGCGCAAAGAAAACTCTGCTCCATCTCCATCTTTTTAAACCTCATGTCAGAAATTGGCAACGATCCCCTTCATACCCACACACCACGCGTGTATCATTACAGGAAGGCTCAGTGGGAAAAGTGCTAGTTTCCTTTGTGGGTTTATCTTTAGGCCGGCAACACCACTAACCTAGCCAACTATAGCTATCAGTACAGCCTGCTGTCCAAAAACCACACGGCCGGATGAATGTCACAAGGTTTGTCCTGCTGAAGAAGAAGAAGAAGAAATACAAAGGAGCACAGCTCTCAGGGACAAAAAATGTCTCAGTGGAGAGCAGCTAAAAGTGCTGCTGGGTAAACAGAGAGTCACATTCTGTCATAATACATTACAGCATTAATGACAGCAATAATACAATAACGTTATTCCATAAGCAGTGCTTCGCTGTCCCAAACCACAAAAGCTGAAAAAAGCTCTATGCATTAAAGTAAGACTATTCTGCTGATGATGTGCAGTGACTTAAAAGGTCCAGTATGTCAGGGCTCTTACAGAATAAAGGAGATCAAATATAACATGCATAAGTATGTTTTCATTAGTGCATATTAAGCTGAAAATAAGAATGATGTTTTTGTCACGGAAACCTATGGGAAACCTATGGGTGACACACCGCCCATTCTTTATAATGTAATATGATGGCATAGATATGTGGGCGGAGGCATAACCAATTTAAAGAAAGAACATCATTTTTTCTAGATGTTTTTAAGACAGCATGAGGAGAAAATATGAAGATGCCACTATAAAGTAAAAAAATATACATTACACATTCTCTGGACACTGTGTTTATTCTAAGTAGAATTAAACCAAACTAGAGTTGACTGTGTGTACATTTGTAATGAACTAGATAACACAGTGTGTAGGAAGCAAAATACGTACGCACACAATGAAACAGAGCACTGAAGTCACAAGACTGAATCTGGAAGAGATGAACTGGACCACACACACACACACACACACACACACACACACACACACACACACACACACACACACACACACACACACAAAGAACAGTGTGTTCGAGAAATGCACCCAAAGTTCTTTTGCTTTGCTACTCGAGAAAATGGATTCTCTCTCTCGTGCTGGATTCTGGGAATTGATTTCCTGCGCACTGTCAAATCACAAAGCAGCCTAATGAAGAGGAAACCAATACACACGCTGAGGAGCGGGGAGTGTCACAGAAAGAGAGCGAGAAGAATGGAGAGGGATAATAAATAATCAAATAGTTTATTGATCCCGGTAGTGAAATTCTCTTAGCCGCACAGGGTCAGCTTCAGAGGAGCCTTCAGAGTGTTTCTGCTGTCTGCTGCTTTCTCAACATACGAGATCAAAACGATATACAAAGAAACTACAGGGAACAAGTGCAGAACATTTAACACACTCCAACGTCAATTAGCATCATCAGCCAACAGTCCCAAGTCTGATTTCTGCCCTACAGTACTGACATTGATTTCCAATGCATACATGAGTGTGTTGAATGTAATCCTGAGGTGTGTTAGATAAGAGATCATTCCTGCAGCCACAACAAACACATTCACTTATTTACCTCTACAGGTCCATGCTACACCCACACTGGTGTTTTCATTGTTTCTAAGACTAATTACACCGCCTCTGTGCATAATGTACTTAACTGAACAACAAATAGTTCTGACCAACTGATTGGTCAACCAGACCTCTAGAATGTGCTCAAATCAGCATGACAGCACACCTGACTCATCACTAAAAATATCACTTAGACCGCCTCGTTAATACAGGTGCGCGCCTCGTTAATACAGGTGTGTGCCTTGTTGTGTGTGCCTCGTTTGTGTGAGGCACATCAGAGATCAAACAGTTTTTAAAGACTAAAGGTCGACTAAAGTGATCTTGTTCGGCAAATATCTTGGTCACGACAGGACCGATCTAGCAAAGCAGTTTAGTGTTTCTATGTGTCAGTTTGCAAAACTCCTTGAGCGTTTGTTGTCTGGGACTAGAAATCATCTCAGCTACAGGTCGTTACTAAGGTTTAGACTACTTGCTGGAGTAGTAAACTGGATTCCATTACATATAAGAGTCTACTGCTGTGACTGACTGTTTTTTTTAGGTATTAGTCAGACTCTGTGTAGCTTCAATCATCTTTAACTTTTTACTGGCATTTCAGTGACACTGACTGCGGTTCTCCTGGTTTTGTTGCACCTGTTAAGGCAAGACAACTTCTGACTGCTTCAGGTGCGTGGAGCTGACCTCAACCTTAAATGTTAACCTAAAGAGAAACCTCATCAAATAGAACACCTGAAATGTGGGTGTTTATGATGATTGTGATGATCAGCAGGATGGAACTCATCCACATGAAATATATGTCTGTCGTAATAATGCAGCTTTGTGACGCAACGTTTACAGGTCTAAAAAGAAGAACATCTCTACACTCAGTTCAAGTTTAAGTTAAACTTTAATATTTAATGAGTTAAAAATGATCAGCCAAAAACAACACTGACGTCACAGCTGTTTGTTCAGACACACGTTCATTTCATGACCTACATGTGTGTGTGCTGTTGTTCAAATAGCTTACACGCTACATTTCTATCCGCCAAGATGGAGGGTGGAGTGGCCATGCTTCTATTTCCCAGACTGATTACAGATTGTGGCTTTTCACTGAGAGGAGGAAGTGAAAGCTCTCTAGCTCCCCAATGTCAACAACAACAACACATCCCAGCGTGTGGTGCTATAGAGATGATGATGACAGGAGAGAGGAATGGAGTGACCCAACACTAAGAGGATTTGACCCATCCCATTTCACAGGCAGGACTCCGTTTACACTCTTACTGTTGGGATAAATGTCACAGACAGCGACAACATACCAAGTTTCACCAGAACACAAGACACTGTCCCTGTGACACCTTCATCAGCAACAAACACAGGCACCCAAACACCCGGCGTCATCTTTGGATGTGGTTTGTCAACTGAGATTAGAGACAGAATCATTCAGGGTATTAAAAGCTCAAATTAACCTCCAAAATGTGTCAAATCTGAGTGTGATTGAAATGTGCATCCTCTTTTCTTTGTGATCTCAGTCTGACTCATCAAATATGCTACTGCTTTCCAACTGTTTTACAGGTAGCCCCATTTAAAGACTCAGATGTTTAGGAACTTTTGAGGAGCAGAATTTCATTATTTAACATTTAGCCAGCTTAAAAAATGATCAGATACATCTAAACCACTGTAACATTACAGTCTGCAGCACATTCCAATAAGATCACTCAGAAGAAACATTAAAAGCACCAACAGCTAAAGTTCTGGTGTCAGTGCTGCAGTGGATCACACTGTGGAACCAGTGCTTGTTCTGCAGCAGCTGTCACTGACTGACTTGGATCTAGACTTGAGCGAGCAGGGCAGGCTTTGCTCCAGTGTCTAATCCATTCTTCCTGGGAGACACTTAAATCCATTATGCAGCGCGCCCATATTCAGCACCCACTGATCTAACACCGACACACACACAAGAACAGCACAACTTTGCAACAGTGCCTCAGCCTCGCGCCGAGATGTTCACCGCCGACAACAGCCGCGCACGTCTCACCGTCAGCCAGCAGCAAGTCCTTGAAAGTAAAAGAAGGGAGCTGTTCCAGCCTGTGGACACACTTTCCTGTCCTGACGAGCATGCAGAGACGTACATGAGCAAATGACAACATGGACGAGCAGAAATCTGTGATGGCAGAATAAGAGGACAAGACGTACCTGCCTTTTAGAGAACATGGGCAGTCTGTGCATCACAACAAAGAGAGGTGGACTGCTCATACTGCAGTGCTTACTTGACAAACAGAGGCAGCATCCACAGCACAGAAACATGAAGCATGTGTGTGTGAGCTTGGACAGCAGTTGACAGGTGAATGGTGACACACAGACTGACGTTAAAACACGTCCAGAGCGCTCCTTGTGTGGCTCATCCACCGTGTCATGCACAAGTTAGGCGGCGGAGATGAAATAAGCCGAGCTGCTGAGTGACAGCCAGTGTTACGCAATATCCACACGGAAAACTGAGGAATGCGCCTCACGTCAGAGCACAAAAAACAGCCATCAGCGGCAGATGGGTTACACAACGAGCACCGGGACGATCTGTCAAGTCTCTCCCGGCTAACGCCGCTTGTAAACACAATGTCGGCACAGACACGGCGAGAGGCTCGACCAATGTCACCTACCGTCATACCGCTAGCCGCTCAGACGGTGTGTGACTCATGGTGTCCACCTCCAGACAGACAAACTTCCAAAACACAGAGCTCCACGGCTGAGTTTCACTTCACGCACGGCCACGGCGGACACGAACAGAACCGAGGGAGTGGCACCGCTCGCGACGATAGTTGCATAAAGCGGATTAGCAGGCTAGCCTAGCCAGCTAGCGCTCCTTATTCACAACAAACCAGTGCCCTGACACTCCGGCTGGCTAGCCCCGCTCCCCGCACACTCACCTTATCTGCCGCCGTGTTTCACCGGCGTTCAAAACAAACACTCGTCTGCCAACAAGGGCTCGCTTACAGACGAAAACCTGTCGATGCGACAGCCCGTACAAGTTGTCACAGCAACTTTTGGTTAGCTGACGAATAGCAACCAATGTAGCTCGGCTAGCCAAGCCGTAAGCTAAACGGTGCACCGCAGCTCGTAACAAATCTACCGTCAGTTAGCACGGAGCTAAAGTTAGCGAGCAACTCACCTGGTCGAGATGAATCCGCGCAGGTTGAGAGGTGGAGGTGGATTAATCCGGTCCTGAGCGCGGCGGGGTCGGTGTCTGACGCTAAATCACGGACGAGGCGGCGCAGTCCCGAGAAATCAGAGTGTGAACTCGCTAGCTCATAAGTTAGCAATGCTAACCCGCTGCCCTGCCCGACGAACACGACAACGCCGACCTCAGCTCGCGCTAAACTGCTCACTTCAGCAATAACGTCTGTTTATCGGCCGGTCACATGAACCTTTTATATGAACGGGAGCTGCCTAACGACTGTCAGCCGTTCACTGTCACGGCGAGCTGGCAGGGAGGCTGCTGGCCGACGGGCTAGCTGCTAGCGTCAGGCAGTAGCTAGCAAAGTTTCTCCTCGAGAGGCAGGTCCCTAAAAATGGCGGCGCGGACAATCACCTCCCTTCCATCGTGGAAGAATCGAGGAGCGAGTGAACCGAGGAGCGGGAGAGCCGGAGGAGGAAGGTCCAGTCCGCTCGAACCGAAGCGAGAGAGTACACGTGTGACAGCTCCGGAGGGTCTCTGTGTCCCAGCTGTTTATCCCACAGGCTGAACGTTGCCCCCCTCCCTCATCCTCTGTTTGGTACTGCTGCTGTGCCATCCAACGACTGCAAGCATAGGTGTGTGTGTGTGTGATGTGGACGGACAATGATAATGACAGTCAACACAGCTGCACCATTGTATAGCAGGGGATAACACACACACACACACACACACTATTGGGCTTTTCCCTATTCCCTGTTCTGCACATTCAGTCACTGAGCTCCTAACCTGATTATCACTTTCAGTCTTAATCCTGCCTCTGCTATAAATAGCCTGTCTTGACTCTCAGACAA
>NC_040032.1:1078923-1125992 GCF_000972845.2 Larimichthys crocea
TTGTGTGGAAAAAATCTACTTTTTTAAATATTATATCTATATATATATATATATATAATAATATATATATATTTATATATATATTATATATATCCAAGAAAGATGATCAAGGTGCAGCATAACAGCATTTGCTTGTCATCGTCATGGTCTGGAACATGATGCAAGAGCCCAATCAGGTATTCTAGTAAACCAACCGTGCAGACTAGATAGGAACATAATTACATACTATGACCAGTCAACTTGAAAGCTTGTGATGAGTATAACATCTTGCGGTCCATAATATAGAGTGTTATGACTTGCTTTATAATACAAAGTGCAGACATGTGTGTCAGCACCTCTGCACTCAGCCTGCAACTGACACAAATCCACTGATGTGCTGCAGATGATCTGTCACTTTTCATGATGTTATCGGGAAGCTACATGTGGCCATACTGTGCTGAAGCCTCTATATTTTATATTCACACACATACTTTTGATTGAGATGTTTTAGTTCTGGCATGACAAACGCCTCAGTGTGAACGTGAACCACATCTCAATCAAAGGATTACAGATGCCAGGTGGGTGTAATCTGAATCAAGGAAATATAAGATGTATGCAGTGTGCATGTAGCAGACAGGGTTAGAGATGGGCATTCCACAACAGCTACCGGCTCAGAGACCAATCAGCAAGTAGAGGGGCACAGAGGGTTCTGATTGGTTGCTCTGCAGCACTGTTGTCATGATGATGGAAACAGGTCCTGCCTGTGTGGTCTGTATCCAGGCACAGAAGTATACTGAGCAAATGATTGGATGGATCGGCTGCAGAACTTTGTGTCCCTGACACACACACACACACACCACACACACACACACACACACACACACACAACCACACACACACAAATATAATGTAATAAGGAATCCCTCCAGACTATAACCATAGATGTTTATTCAAAGCAGACCTGAACATGTGTCACACTGCTGCTTGTATTCAGATGCCATCGCACTGGCTGCTTTTTGTTGAAGAGGAGTTGGATCATGTAACAGTGAGTAGTGTGGAAGTGTCACGGCTCCGATCTGAGTGCTCCTGACGGACTCTGTGGGCCCGCTCTTCATCAACACTGAGAGTTTGAAATCTAACCATATATCAGCTCTAAGAATAGAACCTCAGGACAGAGCGGAGCAGCTCATCTACATGATGATCATGGCATTAACACTTTTTCACAGCTGTCACATTAGTCACTACAGTATGGCTGAAACTCAGTGCTTAACTGGCTTTTGTGAGGAGGGGAGAGGAGGAGGAGGAGGAGGAGGAGTGGTCAACATGTCTCAAAACATTTGGGTTTTACCTCACACCATCCGTTTAATACATCTTCTATCAATTACAACCCTGTCGGTGGCGCATCAGCAGCACCTGGTGGTGTGTGTGTGTGTGTGCGGCGGGAAGCTGATTCAGGTTTTATACCAATAAACAAATGAAACAGATTAGTAACGGTTTGTTTACTAGAATACCTGATTGTGCTCTTGCATCATGTTCCAGACCATGACTGATGACAAGCAAATGCTGTATGCTGCACCTTGATCATCTTTCTTGGATATATATATATATATATATATATATCCAAGAAAGATGATCAAGGTGCAGCATACAGCATTTGCTTGTCATCAGTCATGGTCTGGAACATGATGCAAGAGCACAATCAGGTATTCTAGTAAACAAACCGTGCAGACTAGATTAGGAAACATAATTACAGTACTATGACCAGTCAACCTATGAAAGCTTGTGATGAGTATAACATCTTGCGGTCCATAATATAGAGTGTTATGACTTGCTTATATAATACAAAGTGCAGACAGTGTGTTCAGCACCTCTGCACTCAGCCTGCCAACTGACACAAATCCACTGATGTGCTGCAGATGATCTGTCACTTTTCATGATGTTATCAGGGAAGCATACATGTGGCCATATCTGTAGCTGAAGCCTCTATATTTTATATTCACACACATACTTTTGATTGAGATGTTTTAGTTCTGGCATGACAAACGCCTCAGTGTGAACGTGACACCACATCTCAAATCAAAGGATTACAGATGCAGGTGGGTGTAATCTGAATCAAGGAAATATAAGATGTATGCAGTGTGCATGGTAGCAGACAGGGTTAGAGATGGGCATTCCACAACAGGCTACAGGCTCAGAGACCAATCAGCAAGTAGAACGGGGCACAGAGGGTTCTGATTGGTTGCTCTGCAGCACTGTTGTCATGATGATGGGAAACAGGTCCTGCCTGTGTGGTCTGTATCCAGGCACAGAAGTATACTGAAGCAAATGATATGGATGGATCGGCTGCAGAACTTTGTGTCCCTGACACACACACACACACACACACACACACACACACACACACAAATATAATGTAAATAAGGAATCCCTCAGACTATAACCATAGATGTTTATTCAAAGCAGACCTGAACATGTGTCACACTGCTGCTTGTATTCAGATGCATCAGCACTGGCTGCTTGTTGTTGAAGAGTGAGTTGGATCATGTAACAGTGAGTAGTGTGGAAGTGTCACGGCTCCGATCTGAGCTGCTCCTGACGGACTCTGTGGGCCTCGCTCTTCATCAACACTGAGAGTTTGAAATCTAACCATATATCAGCTCTAAGAATAGAACCTCAGGACAGAAGCGGAGCAGCTCAGTCTACATGATGATCATGGTCATTACACTTTTTCACAGCTGTCACATTAGTCACTACAGTATGGCTGAACTCAGTGCTTGAACTGGCTTTTGTGAGGAGGAGGAGGAGGAGGAGGAGGAGGAGGAGGAGTGGTCAACATGTCTCAAAACATTTGGGTTTTACCTCACACCATCCGTTTAATACATCTTCTATCAATTTACAACCCTGTCGGTGGCGCATCAGCAGCACCTGGTGTGTGTGTGTGTGTGTGCGTGCGGGAAGCTGATTCAGGTTTTATACCAATAAACAAATGAAACAGATTCAGTAATGACGCTTTGACACAGCGATGAGTGAACAGATGTAGCTCGCTGATGTTTGACATGGTGACAGAGGGGATCCCCACTAATGATTTTAAAAAGTCCTATAATAGTAGCTACGCTCATGATTATTAGAAACACCTCAGCTGGTGGTCGACCCCCCAGGTCCCTACAGTCGACATGTGGATAACACAGATTTCTGCTCTTATTCCTATTGAGAAGTTGACTCATGACCTTAACCACAAATCAGTCAAGTTTTGGAGGATCTGGGCACCGGTACACTCCTTCTTACAGAAACCATAACTCATAATCTTCTTCTGGGAGGGGAGGCCTGACTGCCTTTTTATGTTATTTTGCTATTTTGCTTCATTCTATTCATTTTATACATGCTTTTTACTTGCCTGTCTCCTATCATCTTGCTGATTCTGTATGTATGTACATTTGTGTATATATGGAGGTATGTGTATATGGATGTATATATATATATATATATATGTAAAGACACATGTTGCAGTGCTCATTGTTAGTTTGGGGTGGGTATTGTTTTGCTTGCTGTTATTATTATCGTTATTTGCTTTGTTTTGTTTGTTTGCTTGTTCTGTATGTTTTGTTGTCTGTTTTGCTTTCCTAATGTTTGTACCCAAAAACCAGATAAATCCAATAAAAAGAGTATTAAAAAAAAAAAAAAGAAACACCTCAGCAGAGGGCTGAGCTCTAGCCCAATTGAATCTCTGGTTGAACTACACATCTCCTCAGGCTTGTCATGTCCTGTGTTAGTGCCACAATCCAGCCTGAACACCGGCTTCTATCACTCCTGCCTGTGTCGTGTTCGAGTACCACATGAGGGCTAACATGCAGAGGTTTGAGTGTGCGGATGACGTGGTTCTGTTGTCATCTATTATTTAGATTTTATTGCCATGTGCTGAATGAATCCAAACTGTTCAGTTTCAACTCTGTCCAACTTTTTTTTAGAAACCATTTTTTCATTGCAGTGACTCAACTCTCTACATTTCTATTTGACATTTGATGTATGCTTTACAATATCTTTGTATAGGCAGACGTTTTGACAGGTGTAAATCATCATATTGCTCCTGCTGGCTCACAGGACGCCTGAATAGAGCAGAGGCATTGTTCGTGTTGTTGGAGGTTTAAATGTGTTATTCTTTCCACATGAATGAGAAACAAAGTGACTTCAAAACATCTTTAATGATAAGGATGAAACATCATTTGTGTTAATCTGATTATGTATTCATTACGTTTGCTCCAACACTAAAACACTGCTGCATTGCCACTGAACACAATAGATTGTACTGAACACTACAGTAGCACCAGAACACAGAAACTGAAAAAAACACAAATACAGAATCAACTGCTGACAGAGTCGTACGAGTGTAGCTGAACACCACGAATATAAAGCAAGGTAGCCACTTGAACAGTGTTACTTTAAATCCATATGATAAACTGATGAGTGAATGATGAATTATGTAAGATGGGAAAACAGAGGACGCAGGTGCAGATTACGTATTTTGAACATTCAGACAGTCTCGCACACAGACACGAGCAGTGACAGAACTTGGAATCTTCTGAAGCAATGCACAGCGAGCAAACAAATATTCCCTTTCTGTTAAATGTTTGTTGAGGATGTGTCAGTGAGGTGCTGTTAATTATCACGTAGAACTTATGCAGTTTGTTCCAGGTGATTAGTGGACGTGACTTTGACAAAAGTAAAATGAAAGCAGATTTAATTTGATGAAAATTAAAGCAGATTTCATGAAAAGATAAGCGACTGTTATGATATGAAACAAAAGCACAAAGACTGAGAGGAGTCAAAAGGTGAAAACAAAGTGAAATATTCATCAATCGTAACTGTGGACGACCAAACCATCTCCTCATGGCCATCTGAAGACCAGCTCAAACTATATTTGCAGTATTTTTGTCCCACATTGTTTTCAGTGTGGTGCAATTTAATTCAAAATGAGTTAGTCAATGTAAAATAAACTGGAACTGAAAACTCACCACAAATCAGCTGAGTAGTCTTGATATATTAAATATCACACATCTGTTATATTGCTCTAAAACAGAAGGAATCTGCACCCAGATGTGATTAAAGAATAACTAATGCTGTTTGGGAGAGACTACAAGAAGGAAGGAAACTAAACTTTACACACAAGCTCAGAAACAAAAAGGAACACAAATAATAATGAATGTGGTTTCTTTATGTTGTTGACTTTTAAAAAACTTTTAAATAATTTGAATGTTAGCATCAAGCTAGAGGAACAACCCACACAACAGGCACCAGGCACTCGCTCTGCTAACAGCGTTAGCAGGAAACACCATGGTCTGCAAAAGTGTTGAGGTTGCATGAGGGGTCTGGATTAGCCTTCACTACAATCAGTCACTTTTTACTGTACTGACAAAGACCCTCCAGCTGTGCTTCCTCCATCTCCATCTCTCTCTGCTCTGCTGTGGAGGCCAGAGCAGTCAAATATGACGAGGCTCACAGAGAAGCGTGGAAGTGCCACTTAAAGCCTTCATTACTGCTGTCTTTAATCAATTTAGTGACCATTAACACTCCATCTCTGCCTCCTACTATCATTAGGCTCAAATTTTCATACTGCTTGCAGAGTACACTTACTAACTAGGAGCAGAGGCTCGAGGCCGGACCAGACAACTTCCAAAACAAATCACTCTTTTACCTCCTCACTACCTTCCAGTCCAGCCTTCCTGAGACATATTAAGTCTCCCTGTCTCTTTCTGGGGAAGCTCTCTGATCTTAACACGCACACACACACACACATACACACACTCCATCACAAGGAGGGGAAAGCTGATTGAAACCACTCTGCTCTCACTACATTTGCTTGTATTTCATAAGAAGTGGTTCTTCACTTTCTTCATCATCTCCCCTGTCTTCTCATCCTCTTCTTCCTCTGCTTAAGTGTGTCTTCTCTCTCCTTGGCTGAGTGGCAAGCAGGCTTCAGCGGTTGGGTTCCTTTGATTCCAGCTTAGCCTGGTTCAGCCCACTTTGGCCCAGCTGAGAAAAGCGGGGATGTCTCGGACCGGGACATTGCGGGTCAAAGCTTTGACCCGCAGGTTACGGTCGTCTGTAAGCAGTACCACCTCCCTTTGGAGCCTGACTGTCCCATCTGTGTGTGAGGAAGGAGAGGTAGTAAGATGAAGTAAGCAGTATGTGTGTGTGAGGACTGACTGAAAAGTGGACAGTCAATGTTACATACTTCTCTGATCAGGCATGAAATCTTTTGCCTTGTCTTTGCAGTAGTGGAGACAGCAGGACAGAATGACATCATCATTGTTACCCTGAGAAACAACAGAAGACACAGCAGAAACATTTAGCAGGAGTAGTAATGTAAAGTAGCATGCTTCCCAGCACAAGAGGACTAATAGCAAAGAGATAATAAAACTAAATAAAACATTGTGAGCTGTGTTTATTTGGGCTCTCACCTGCTGACCAGAAGTGTCTTCACTGCGGAAGGCAATGGACTCGAGCTGATTTCCTCTGCTTGTCAGGGCTCGGAGGCACGGCTCCCTGGCCTCAAAGCCTCTTTCGAGGAAAGCCACTGCCAGCCGGGCCTTCTCCTGCACTGCACGCACGTGGGTTGCACTGATATTATAGTTGCTGCGACTGCCAGTGCTACGCCCTCCTGAGCCCATTCCCCCACCAAAGTTATCCTGGCCTTTTGCCAAGCCGTCCAGCTCTGTAATCACTGAAGGAGAACACACATCACAGCATGAGTGCACAGGACAAGCATTTTAAACATATTTTACAAACATATGTTTATAAACATATATTTTATAAACATATATATTTTATCCTTCTCCACCCCTTTCTTACCGATGAGTGGCACAACGATTATGTATGTTCCACACTGAAGAAGTTTCCTCAGCCCTCCCAGGTGATCGATGAATCCATTTGTGTCTGGAACCAAAAAGAGAGGCCTCACTTCCAGCTCCAACTGCCCGCCTGTTTGCAGCACCGCCTGAAACACACACACAGAAAATGTGATTACTTTTTCTGGGCTTTTCCTCATCAATGGAAAGAGTAACAAAAAAGACATTCAGTAAAAATCCATTAGGAAACAAACAGGTTTGTTTTTATTGTTTCAGGCTGTGACATGCAGAGTAATGCTCAATGCAATGTATTTCCTGATATGTATAGTTATTATCAGCTCTGTCTGTGGTGCTGGTCTTACCTGGATTTTATCCCTGCGCTTCTGTTGCTGTGCCAGTTTGTTAGCGAGGGCGTGACGTCTCGCCTTCAGCTGTCTGATGTCATTCTCACTGTCTCCCGCCTCCTCACCATCCTCTCCTTCTGATGCCGAGAGAGAGGACTCGGCCTCGACTATGACATCATCAGTCTGCCAAACAGACACGGACGAGAATGAGAAACATTTTCAGAAATTAACATTTTATTTTAGATCTGTGCAGCTCTAGATGAAGAGAAGGAGCTAAATGAATAGAGCATGACTGTTAGAGCATCACCTCTTTCTCTGTTAGATGATCCTGTCTGCTCCCTGTATCCACCGAGTGGTTAGATGGAGGAGAAGCTGCTACAGAGACGTACTTGCCTCCCTTAAACGCCAACAAAGGCTCTTCCTGTCCACACAAAGCCTCCAAAAAGTATTTGAGCACAGTGACTCTCTTACAGTCTGCTGCTATCGCCTGAGGAAAGAGGATGAAGGTCTATGAGGACAGGAAGTCCATGCAAACTCAAAATAATCAGTAATTCTAAAATGTGTATAATATAATGAAATAGACCTTTACTTCATCTGTGTACACTCACCATGTCAGTGTGTCTGTCTGTGTAACAGGGCTCCTGTGGTGCAGCCAGCAGTGGTATAAAGCCAGCAAGGAGCCTGTCCTCCTTCAGCTGCAGCACGGTCAGCTCCTCATCTCCTTCGCTTTCGTCAGTGTCGACTTTGTACAGCGGCACTTCTCCGTGGTCCACACGGGCCAGGACGTTACACAGGTCAGCCAGGCACTGCCAAACATCAGGGGAGCAGCTTGATGGAGAGGAGAGACCACACATGAACGTGAGGAATGAGTATTTTAAAAAGGTACAGTTTGAAGAGAGTACTGGTCAAGGCCATGAGCAGCACCAACAGATTACTATGAGGTAGTGATTTAAAGCTGCTACAATCTATTTCCAAAAAAGGTTGGCACATTATCAAATGCTGAAACTTGACAGGTGTCAAAACAGTTGGAGAGGGTCAACAAAAGACCGGAGAAGTTGTGAAATGCTGACAATGAATGACATAACATGACTGGGATATTTCTGTCCTTGCTGTGCTATGCAGTTTATAGGATCTGTTATTACAGGGTCTGCGGTTGAAATTCAAAATTCAAAAAGAAAGTCACACCTTTACTCATGCCAAAGTGAGGCATAAGGGTCAAAATACTCACTCTATACTGCATGGGGGTGGGTTCCACTGGTCTGGGCATCCCAGCATCCAGTCAGACCAAACCTTGATGCTTGGCAGTAGTTCTCTAAGGTCCAATGGGAAGGCAGAGACTCTCACCATACCCTCCAGCTTCTCCTCTTTGCCCTGCTCCTCTGTGTCTGCCATGGAAACTGGTTCTGCATAAGAGTTTTTTTTTTTTCAGAACCAGGAGGATCAAAAACAGGAGGATGTTTTGGGTCCAACATAAAATTCACAAAATGTTATCACAGCTGTGTAAATAAAAAAATAGATTATGATTATTCCAAGATGTCAAGTCCAACAGAAGTTACCAAACTCCCTATTTGCAGTCAAAAACATGTGATAACATGTTAACACATGATAAATAAATAAAGCGCAGCAGATGATCGTAGGATAACAGCTGATGCATGCACAGCAATACGCTGTTTACTAATTAGCCCTGTGAATAATCTCCACTGATGTGCTGTGGGCCTGTTCTCATCTTTTATCTGTACACCCTTAGACTAATGTTGACCTTTATTTCAAATTGTCTGAATTGGATTGGATATGATCAGAGTTTAAGGCCACAAAATGCTGCTCATCCGGTACTTGAAGTGTGTAGAGCTTCCTGTGTGTGTGTGTGTGTGTGTGTGTGTGTGTGTGTGTGTGTATACCTGCAGGAATATCTCTGAGCAGTTCAGTGCAGCGCTGCACTAGCAGTGCAAACATGCCCAGGCCCAGCACGGTGCTCTGCTCTTGTAAAACGGATCGCACCTCTCCTTCTTCACCTAATCACAGACACAGACAAGAAGATGGAACAGTACTTCCTAAACACTCTTCGCTTCAATATGAACTATTCTAGTAGCATGTGAGAAGATGAGATGAGCAACTCTGAAATGGCCAGGTTCAAACATAAAGTTAGAATAAGTTGCTCCTCATTTATTTGAATTTTGTCATATTTGTTGTAGATAATATGTGAGCCTTACCTCTGCTGTGAGCGTTGTGTATGGTGAACATGTTGATAGTGATGATCTGCAGAATGTGTGTGCTGCCCAGTAGTGAAGGGCCGTGCTGAAGAAGTGTCCTGAACTCCTGTAGAACACGGCTCGCCACTGCAGGGAAGGTTTCCATGCTGTATAGGCAAAGCGCACACACGAACACACACACGAACACACACAGGAACACACACACGAACACACACACGAACACACACAGAAACACAAAAATAAAATGTTCACATTATATTCTCATTCAGTCCCTTCAATTAAAAGCTGGAATAAATGAATGAATAAAGCACTCACCCCACTTTAGTGAAGAGCTTTCCATGTGCATGCAGAAAACTCAGAATAAATCTCTTATTTAGCTGTAGAGGAAAAAAAACAAAGACAGAAAGAAGATGTTAGTTCAATTATTTTATGAACTATGAAGAAAAAGCACATCGAATGACAAGAAAACATCTTTATCCACTGACAAAGCACCGGGAATTTGAACAGTAGACATGGAAATAGACTGAAGCTGAACAGAGCAAAGAGGACACATACAGATGCCTCTATCAACAGGACACACTGACAAATAGGAAACAGGGAACATTGGAGAGGGACAAATGGGCTCATTAAACAGTCAAGAAATTGACTACTATTAATATAATGACTGAAACTGCTGTACAGCACAATGCAGTCATAATGTAACTGATACACAAAACAGGAAAGTAAACAAATGTGTGTATTTGTGTGTGTGAGAAAGAAAGGAAGAGATCTTACATCACTCGCACTGAGACTGCCCAGCTCTCCATCCTGTTCAGAGTCTCTGCTGGATTCACTACCTCCTCTCTGTGAGGATGGGGTTGCTGCTTGTCCGCTGGGGCGAATCCAAATCTCCACACGTGCTCCATCCTCCCCTCTCCCTCTTCCTCTGACTGCTGGACCCCTGGAGCCTCCTTCATGCTCCTGCCTCCTCCTTCGCTCAAGCTGCTCAGTCTATAAAAACAAAGTCTGTAAACAGGAAGCTCTCGCACTGCCTTGAGCCTAACCAGATTATAGTAAACTTAGGTAAGGTAACTGAGTAATCAAATTATTGAATGAACACATTACTACATCTAAATCATTATATTTGCATTATACTTTACTTAGGACACGATGAAATCAGTGAAAAGAACAATATATAAGGTATTTACTGAAATATGAGCTTCTTGACAACAACACTACAGTCAGGCGACGACTCTCCACTGTTCTGAATAGTATAAAGAATGGACAGGGACTGAGCGACGTCACCCGTAGGTTTGAAGCCGAAAATATCCTGCTTCTTCCGCCTCCCGGCTAATCTAAATATCGACAAAGACGTGGATTGTGGATAAACCTGAGCTAAAGCGGTCAGACTCGTGTGTGCGCTAATAGGTAGGGATGGGAATCGAGAACTGGTTCTTGTTGAGAACCGTGTTTCAATTCCATGGAATCGTTTGGCAGTTTATCTAATGATTCTCATATCGATTCCAGAAAGCACGAATCACGTTGCATAAGAAGTTACGCACGCTCGATTCCAGCAAGCACGACAAATTACGGCATGTAATTTACGCAAGTTTCGCACGTGTAGTAGTAGTAAACAATGGCACCCACTCGGTTCAAACGCTCCAAAGTTTGGCTGCATTTTACCAAAACAGATGGCAACAGGGCGACTTGCAATCATTGCAAAGTGGAGATAACAGCATCAGGAGGGAACACGAAGAACATGCAGAAATATTTGCGCACACAACATGCAATATTTTTAAATGAATGCCGTGTTTTTGACACACTTCAGACTGGAGATGAATCTCAACCTAGCAGCAGGCGCAGCAGCCAGGCTTTGACCACCTCTGTTACTACAGAATGTAAATAACACACTGCCTACCATGTTAGAGCAATGTGCTTCTTTGTAAAACATGGTACAACAGTTCACATTAAACGAATGCCTTCTGCATTACATTTAGAAGATGACCATGACGAGAGAGAGAGTCTGGCTGGCTCAGAGGCTGGCAGCTGTACTAGTACTCGCTCTAGTTCACTACCTCCTCTAGATGATGCTGATCAAACTGTTTGTTCTCCTTTTTTTCCCAAATGAGAATCGATAAAGAATAGAATCGTTAAGCAGAATTGATAACCGAATCGGAATCGTAAAAATCTTATCAATTCCCATCCCTACTAATAGGCCATATGTAATGGCGTCCACACTCTTAATCCTGCATAGTTGTGAGCTGCAAAGTTGGACATTTGAACATCGGGACTTATGGAGACTGACTCACTTCTGGAGCCAGCCTCAAGCGACCGCTTGAAAAGTTTTAGCTGCTTGGCAAAGTTACATATTGTTCCTGTCTTGGGCAGGTATAACTGTGGTTTAACAAACACTTCACTTCTAATGACCTTCTGAGATCACACTTCTGTCACATTATTGGGGCAGTTCATTTCACAGCTTCTGACTTTAAATTATTTTCTGTGAGTGTATCCAAGTCAAGGCTGTAAATTTGGGTTACAACTGAGGAGACCAGTGAACGACTGAAGTGTGTGACTGTGTGTGTGTGTGTGTGTGTGTGTGTGTCTCACTTTACGCTTAGCTTCCTCAAACAGACTCATTAGGCTTTCCTTTGCAGTCAGAATGGGGTTGGAAGCTGCCAAACTGCGCATATAATAATACACAGCATCCAACTTCCGCTTCTGTGTGTGAGAGAGGAAGGTTGGAAGAGATTAAAAAGGGATTGAGATATCCTACTAAATGACATACACACTAGATAGATGTGAGCAGTTCATTATTCAAAATACAGTTGCAACAATAAATAAAACAAAATCTTCAGCTAAATAACAACATATCACTTACTGTATAGACTGCCAGCAGGGCCAGCTGATTATATGGTCGTCCATTTTTGGGAGCAATCTGCTGGGCTTTCAGGTACCAGCTAAGAAAAATGAGACACAACGAAATGAGTCAGAACAAGTCTGTTGAACCTTTGACCTTTCCAGTTATCTTATGGTATTGTTTATCTTTAGCAGGTAGCATGTCAAGAAAAACAAGTTCAAGGCTGAGGAAGTTCAAAAAAGCTCTCAGAGATTAGAACGTGTACAGGAATATTCAAAAATGATCAGCAATAAATGGAAACCAGTTGTCCGAAAGAAACTGAACAGGTGTAACAATGATCACACGGTAAAGAGCCTAGTTCTGCCAACTCGTTGTTGGACCAGATTTTCACACAACAACCTCCTGACACAGATCAAATGTTAGATGCCAATACATATCCCATACTCTTCAGTGTGTGGAAGACATTTCACAACAGAGAATGCTTGAATTACAGCCTACCTGCGAGCCTTGCCATAGTTTGCAGAGTCGCTGGCTTGCTCCCGATAACGTGCTATATCTCCCTGACAGATCATGCAGCGCTGAGCACTGATGAGTGCATACTTTACCTGAAACAGACAAAATCAAGAAAACATTCCCTACATTCAAAGTTCAATGTGCTGTGTTGACATAATTGTCAACACACAATCAACTATATTTCTGGTAAGATGGTGATCTGATCATTGACTGTTGTGTGCCTGCTATGTTACTTCCAATCTTCACTGTATATGTAGTATATATTCAAGCAAACGTTAACAATCATTATAAAATAAATCTCTGAACACGTTAAATGCACACGCAGACTAAAAAGGAGTATTGGCGTACTGTTTTGCGTAATGGCCGAGCCCTGATAGCCATTCCGTCCATGTAGTCCTCTAATTTAAACTGATACACCGTCTGCAGCTTCTGAAGTAGCGCGTCAAAGAACAGAGCTCCCTGTAAAACACAGACAACAAGCACAATGTGAAATTAGAATCAGTGACTTACAAACTATCCAGGCCAAATTTCACATAACACTGTTCTTACCTCGTCAAGCAGTGTGAGCAGCATGTTCCTGATATGAGGGGTGTTGTCAAAGGTGGGGTCTTTGAGGAGCTGCCGGAAGCGCTCTATGACCTGGTAAAAGACGTTCTTCCACAAGGCTTGATCCACGTTCTGAGAGTCTGACAGCTCGATGTCTGTCAGGATGACCTGCTCATACACGCCCAAAAGATCAGCCCTAGAAAACATGAGAACATAACAAGACATTTTCAATATGGCACCTGGCCAGTTTATTAAGAATTGGTCCCAATGAGCAACTGATAGCCAAACAAACAGAATGAGTAAAAAAAAAAAAAAAACATTAAACACACACACAAATGCCAATAAAACACATCTTTTCCTCTGGAGTCCTCACCTGAGCTGAGCCATGCGATCCAGTCCATCAGCACTCACTCTGTCTCTGGACAGCAGGTTACTGAGCTGCAGCTCCTGTGCATCTGCAGCCCTCAGCAGCCTCCCCAGCTCCCCTCTGGCTTGTTGCTCCACCTCTTCCAATATTACAGTACCTCCTGCACTTTGCGGGGTATAACCTGTTCCCCTATAACTTCCACAGAACTGACCCACACCGGGGCCCGGGTACATACCGTTAGGGGAAGCCATTTGGTAGGCTCCCATATGATATGGGTATGGGTAGCGCTGGCTGGTGGCTGTGCCTGGGTTATGTGGGTTGCTGGTTGGCATGGGGTAGCAGTAGGGGTTGTCAGAGTTTTGGAATTTGTAGTAGGCCATGGCAGCAGCCTGCTTGGATCGAAAGTGCTCACCCTGTGGCACTGGGGGACTGCCTGTCACCTCATCGTCTGTGTCCAGAAAGTGGAGTTGTCCATATCCGGCCCCTGTCTGAAGATACACAGGCTGCTGGAGGGGTGAATGCTGTGTGGACTGGGTGCTGGCGAGAGCAGGTTTCTGGTCTGGGTTATTTGGATCCCAAAGTCGTCTCAGTCCTCCTCCTCTGCCTCCTCTACTCCTAGAAGATGATCCTCCCCTAATTCCACCAAAAAGAAGCCTTTGCCCGACCTCGGGTGAATTAGAGATGTCTGTGCGGGCCGGTAGCACCAGGATGCCCCCCCCTCTACCACGAGGGACCAAGCCTTGCTTGCGATTTTGTGCAACCCCACTGTGTGGAGAGGTGCCTGACTGTTTCTCTATAGAAACTCTCAGGATTCCCCGACCTCCACCTCTGTTTCCCTTTGGCTTGTTCCTTTCTTCCCTCCGCCTCTCTGCACTCAGCTCTTCCTCCCCACCTCTTCTTCTCCTCCTCCTTTCCTCTACAATGTCACTAATCTCACTCCCTTCTAGTGATTCTGTAGATGATTCCCCATTGGTTGTCCAGCTTTGTAAATGCCTCCTTCGTCCTTCCCCAGTGTTAGCCACCCCCTCTTTGTTATTGTGTCTCTGGTCTAAGCGTGACCACTTGGTACTGTCCACATCCATCCCTAATCCAGGACCATCCAGGCTGGTCACACTGCTGGCTGAGCTGCTGCTGTAAGTTCGATTCCGTGAGCGCCGTATGTCTGATTTGGAATAGCGTTTGGAGGTTGGTGTTGTGATGTTTGCATTGGGTTGATTTCTATCACCTCTTTCCACAGCGCTGTCTACATTTCGTTGTGTCTTAGCATCTTTCTCTGCATCTCTGGAGCGGTTATTGTTGTTGTCTCCTCTTCTGCTGTCTCTGTGATTCTCTCTTCCTTTGCTTGGATGTGTCTCTCCTGTCTTACCTGGTTTGTTATCCCGATCTACTGCCGCTGCTCTCTTGTCTCTTTCCTTCTCTGCTTTCCCCCATTCATTTTTTCCTCCACCACCGATTGCAGTGTCTCCTCTTTTGAAGTCCTGATTTTTCTCCTTTTCCTTCTCCCCTCCTCTTCTCCTGCGATTTCCCCTTTCTCTCTTTTTCTCCACCTTTTCTTCCTCCTCTTTTTTCCCTCCCCCTTGGCCCATCCTTTCCTTATCAGTGGTTTCTCCTCTCCTACGACTTAACTCTTCAACAACTTCATTTCCCACTTTACTTTGATATTTCATGCTGAGCTTTTCTACTTTGCTTGTAATTTTCTCCACTGAAGCATTGGAGGGTAAAGGATGTTTTTCCACATCTCGACTTTCTTGCTTTCTGTTTGTCTCACTGGATTTAGACAGCTTTACATTTTCTTGTCCACCTTTATCTTTCCCACCCTGCTTCTGTATTGATGCTTTTTTGTTGCCCTCCCTTTCACCTGTACTTAATTGGGATTCTGGCTCTGTTTTACTGGGGGGAGGTTTCTCCTGCTCTCTTCCAGCTCCACAATCCTTTCCCTGAATGTTTCTCCGGCTCCCAGGTTGATAAAATTCACGGTCTGGTTTGCGGGCTTTCTTTGTCTTAGCATCTCCAGCAGGTTCCTGCTGTTCTTTGTCATTTTCAACAAAGCCTTCTGTGTGATTTGTATCAGTTTTAGCCTGTGACTGGCTGCCCTTTCTACAGTTCTGAGTGTTACTACCGTCACCTCGAATCCTGTCTTCTTCCCTTTTGTCTGCAGCCATCCCACCATCTGTGCATCCGTGTCTCTCTGAGACACCCTTTTTCTCCCTCTGTGATGGGCGATCTTGCTCATATGAATCAGCAGCGAGGGGATCACATTGACCAGTATCTCCCTCCTCACTGTCACAGTGATGCCGTCCTGATCCGGCTACTGTCTGGTAGCGCTGCAGATCGGGACGCTTCCCCTCACGCCTCCTCTGCTGCTTGTGTGCATGACGCTCCCGCTGCTCCACTGCAGAGAGAAAAACACAGAGAGAAGAAGTTAAGATGCTGAAAGGCAAAGTCAACAACGCAGTAGATGGGGTATGGGTAAAGACCGAGGATAGCATATTCTGTTTTTTATCTTGTGTCAACAAATCCTATGAAAAGAATGAATAAACAATGCCTTAGACCACCTTGCAGTAATCACCGGCTTCCCCAGCCTGTTTATGGATCTCAAATACATAGTTGGACTAAAAAGGGCTCAGTAATTCACTTGATTCATTGGACACTGTCATCTTTTAGCAAATGTCACAAATAGAAATGAAAGTTAATTTGTTGACACTACTTTCTTAATAAGCAAAGCATAAACAGTTTACTAATGTGCATCACAATGCTGGAAAATGTCCCCCAGTGCAGTGGAGCGTTGTGCCACATAAAGTTCAGTTTGTTGACCTTAAGAAAAAGAAATAACACCAGCAGAGTTTTTTCTTTGAACACATAAGAAGTTGAGTTGTGCTCGTTTGGAAGCAGGTCACTGGATGTCAGCAGTGTTGAGAATCAGAGCAGAGGACGGAAACACAAACACTGCACAGCACACATGAACAAGTCAACAGACAGAAGCTAGCTTGCAGGAGATGCGAGTAGAACTACAAAACACACAGTGAACTACAAACACACTGAAATACTTCCCGCAGCAAAAGAAACGCACCATTCTGACGTGTTAAATGAAGCTTTTGTTCTCTGAGGCATGTCACTGGAATGGTTAACTACCGTTAAACGAAGAGTCGAGCTTATTGTTTATCAAACCATTCAAATATCAAGGACACATTCCTTCTACTAATGTACTTCAAGCATATAGACTGCGTACGGAGAATAATCCAAACAGGCTCAGCTGGTGTCATCAATAACTGAGCGGGTCTCGTGAGGGGGGCGTTTAAACAGCGCGCGGGACCAAAGAATGGAACAACTCACAGCGAGCTAACGGAAGCTAACAACATTAGCTGCTTCCAAACTTAGCAGCTCCGCGGGCTACTTCCTGCGAGCTCGAGGCACTTCTTCTACCAATTTATCGACTTTTTCACAAATGTACTCCCTCCAAGTGTTCAGTTCAGCCGCTCTCACCTTTGGGGCAGTCGCTTATATTGACTGAATTCGACGCTTCAGCTCGGAGTTCCGCAGCTGAGACTCGCACTCTGTCCAGTTCGTTCGCCATCTTGGCTCTCACTAAAACAAACACAACAAGGACGGCGGCCCGAGTGGACCAAACGGAGCAACAAGGTGACGTTTGGGTAACGTAGTACGGTCAGTGCAGTCCCCTTTCAAAGTAATCTGATTATTAATTAATGTTCAGATACTAGTCAATGTAAGTAAAAGTGCTGCGTTCAAGAGTTTACTATTAAAACAAATGAAGAACCATAAAAACTCTACATTCTCTACATTAAAAAAAATCATGTTATTATTTAAATAAAATCACTGCATTTATTTGTTTGTTTGTTTTTCTTTATTAATTAAAAAAAATACATAGCATACGAAATGAAAATGACTGACAAGAACTGCACTATATATATAAGATATATATATATAATAGATATATATATATATATATATATATAATATATATATCTATAGATAAAATGTACATAATAATAATCTTAAAAAAAACAGTAAATACATGGAAACATATATGCAACATTATATAAATTTATTTACATTAAGGACACTAAAAGATTTTTTAAAAAAAGTCCATAGCATACAAGATTAAAAAACAAACAAACAACAACAGCAGACAGTATAAATAAAAATACAATAAATAAAACAATATATTTGTTTATTTACATGTTGTTCGACTGTATATTCTTTAGTTGTAATCCCTGGTTTTGTGTTATGTCAAGCTCTTGTTGTCCTTATAACAATGTACACTGTATTCAATGTCATTTTAACACTATATATTTTATGCTGCCTGTCCTACTAGGACCCCTTTTATTAACAGATCTTGCAGCATTGTTTTAATTTAACTTTTACTAGTTGGACATTTGACAAAATGGGTGTCACTCACACACACTCTAATGTGTGTGGTTATGTAATTCTTACGAAGGCCTTGACCTATATATAAGGCCTGGGGGAAGGGGCTTAAAGTTCTTCACATTATATAATGAAACAGGCATATCCTACACACACCCTCAGTTCCACACACCATCCACTAGATGTCAGGATTGAATACTTATTCTCACTTTTAGCTCAGCATTCTGTTGTCCATCACTTTGGATTGGCCCAACAATGAACTTTCTCCCATCTACTTTTGTTGTTTGTCAAAGATATTTATATAAATGTGGTTCATTGTTTCCTCCTCATCACGTCTTTTATGTTCTCTCTTCCACTCATGACTTTGACGTGAGCTGACATACATGAGATGGTGTGAAGAGGGGGATTGCAGAAACCTATGATGGAAACATGAACAGAAAGAGAGAGAGAAAGAGAGAGAGAGAGTGTGTGTCATCTGTGTGGCTGATGCTCGAGTAAACAGCTTCATTTCCCTAGCAACACCAAATTAAAGGGCCAGAGTCTCTTGTCCTTCCTATGAATCTCCCACACGATTCTTCTCTTTCCATGCACACGCACTCCTTCATCATGTCACTAAATTATTCATCCAAGGTGCTTGGCTCACTTCTTTGGCATAGTAATCAGGAATGCCTGTGGATTACTTCCTACAGTAATCAAAGTTACTTCTGTCTGCAGGCAGGCAACAGAGGCAGGAAATTAGACAGTAAGACTTGGGCTAATTACACAGTTTTATAGAGTGTATAAGTGTTTTTAATCATTTTTAATGACTTTATTCATGATTTTTTAAATGTAAAACATCAAGAAAAGACAAAGAATACAAAGAAAGGGTGCAATACCAATACAAAGAAATGTTAAATTAAGATCTAAGATTATTATTATTATAATTATGTGGTTTAAACAGTACGCCACATCGCGTGTGAATGCAGAACTGTTTTGATGTAGCGCCGCTAGTGTGCCTTGATGAAGCACTGGCACACCAGGGGTTGTAGAATGTTTCGTGTCTGCAGTGGAGAGGTGTGAGAGAGGGAGGGGGGCTGCCGGAAGTGGTGGGCGTGTGTCTCCCTGTGTGTGTGTGTTTGTGTGAGAGAGAGAATGTGTGTGTGCGCTCGTGTGCCTCCGTGCGTGTGTGTATGTGTGCAGAGTTCTTGATTGTCAGTGCTGCACCACAGTGCAGGTGGAGCAATGCAGGATGATAAGAGACACAGAAGGACAGAGAGGGGAAGGCAGGGAGGTAGTGAGGGAAGGAAGGAGGGAGACAGAGAGAGAGAAAGGGGGAGGGAGAGAGGTGAGGAAGCATGATGCAGGAGGAGAGAAGAGACTGAATACAGATGAGAAAAAGCGGGGGAAGCAGGGAGTTTGTGCAGGTGAATTTCTGACACCAGGGGGGTTTCTCCAGCCCAATCATATCTCCATCTCTCCTGCCCCCATCTCATTTTCTCTCTCTCCCTCTCTCTTTCTGTCTGTCTCTCTATATGTCTCTCCCCACTGGGACACTGGGAGGTGGGAGGGGATGACTTTTTAGAGATGACTGGAGTGTAGGAGGACGACAGATGGGGGAATACAGTCAGCAAGAGAAAGGTGGAGACACGAGCGGGACATTGTGGTCTAAGGATGGAGCAGAATAAAAATTCTGGGGTTGAAAAATGGGTAAGAAATAAAAGAGAAAATGACAGGGAGATGAAAGTGAGACGACTGAAATGGGATCCACATCCCAAGTAGTGAAAGAGACAGAAATGAAAGAAGGCGCGCACATGCATGTGTGTGTGTGTGTGTGTGTGTGTGTGTGTGTGTGTGGGAGAGAGACAGACAGAAAGACACACAGAAAGACAGTCTGAGGCCAGAGGCTGGTGTGACGCATATTTGCTGGTACTGGATGCTTGGAGTGGATTCATTTCAGCTGGCTTTAATGTATAATTCACAAAAATAAAGAGACAGAGGGAATGGCAAGGAGGGGAGAGACTGAAAAAAACAATATGAGATGGAGTACATGGAGTGATGTGTCAATGCAGAGAGCCAAATAGAAAAGTCCACAGCAGACTGTAGCAGTAGAAGCTATTTCATGACCTCATTCGATGAAAGTATTATTAAAGACATTAATCAGAGACCAAACTATATTTCATTACTCCTGGCTATGGCATGCACAAACAACACTGCCTCTTGAAGCCTTAGTAAACAGCCCCCCCACAGGTATCATCAGGGTTGTTAAAATCACCTTATTCCACATTGACAGCATATAGTCTGTATTAGCTTGCTTGAGTGAAATATTCAAACCTCCAAATGTGTTTAATGGCTGCACTTTTCCTATACATTTTTCATGTGCTGCACTTTTTCTTAAAATTCAGCCTGACATTTTTTTTGTTGGAATATTTGGTTGGAATCTTCTTTTTTTTAATCTTTTGAAACTTTTGTTGGGATCTTCACTGTAAAAGTTCTGTGCGTTTGAACAATGAACAATGGCTCCAGTACGGTGCCCCAACTGAAACCAGTCAGACAGACCTATATGTTATGTTTTAACTGGCTGTTTTTCATGTATGTATCCCCTGCCCTGGATAGCAGCGTTCATACTGAAATACAGTAAATTGAAATTGATTTGTATAGCACAAGTTTGTGATGGCATGTCAGTGAGTTTGAGACACCAGTCCTGCTTCATTTACACTAGCCTCTATATGTGCAGCATTGATGACATGTGAGCATGACACATAAACACAAACACATATGTCACTTCAAATATTCCTGATGATCTGCACTGAAAATTCCAATGATCCTCATACAAACAGATGCACTCACTCACTCTAACACCGACAGCCTCCTCCAACAATTGCGCACATGCACAAATGACTGCCCACGCTTGCAAACTACACACACACACATGCAGCTGGCACTGGACGTTAATTATGTTCAGCATATGACTTTGGCACAATGTTGTGAAGTTTGGTGTGACTCACATGCAAAGAGATGGCATATGACTTTGCAAAATGACAACCACGTCAAGGCCACAGACGCTCTGTAAATGTAATGAAATCACAGCGCTAATCTTGTCATGCCATCTCAGGTACGTTGATTTTGCTGAGGAACACATGTTCTATGTTTCTTCCTCCATGTTTGTCAGACGTCAAACACACACACACACACACACACACGCACACACATTCAAAGTTTCTGAATAGAAACAGGTTGACGATATCTGTCTCTGCTTAGACACACGTGTATGTGTGAGTGAGTGGGTGGATGTGGAGTTGCTGCTATGTGTGAGTGTGGGAGTGTGCGATCTCACATTCTCATAGGCAAGAAGAGACAGTGGAGGGAACGAGGGGGCGAAAGGGATTTCACTAATACACACCCACTCTTTCCAAACCTCCATCTCACTCTGACATACACATCCCACCCCCCACGCACGCACACACACTCCTCTTCCTCAGCTCTCCTTTGACAGAATCCTCATTACGGGCACGTTTTGGCAGCCAGAGTCTTCCTCCTCCTCCTCCTTCTCCTCCTCCTTCTCCTTCTCCTCCTCCTCCTTTTCCTCCTCCTCTCTGTCTCCATCCCTCCGCTCCTCTTTCCCTCTCTCTATCTTTTTAATTTGCTCATTCTCTCTCGCCCTGCTCATTGCGCTCGAGCCAGCTTGGCAATCAAAGGGAAAGAAAACACAAATGAGAGAGAGAGAGAGCGGAGGGGTGAGGGTGGGGTGGAGAGAGAGGAGGCTCACTGGGATTTCAGTATGAGTCAGAATTGGAGAAGGGGAGGTGGGAAGGCAAGGTAGGCGGTTGTGAGGAGAAAGAAGAGTGTATGGGAGGGATGAGGTTTTTTTCTTTCTCTCTTATCTGACTGCATTTTCTGTTTAGAATACAGATGAGGAGATAAAAAGAGAGCCAACAACTGGGCATGACAGACAGATAAGAGATTTGAACAGGAAATAATCTGCATCTTGATTCATAATCAAGCTTCGAGGTATAAATTGAATGTTGAACCCGAGCTGAAGGCCGACGGCCTGTGGGCTGATAGCACAGTGTCAAAACAAGAAGCAAAAGACCTATTAAATTAAAAATGTCAAAAAGATAAGGTAAAGAATGTAATACTATAGCAGTGTGTGTGTGTGTGTGTGTGTGTGTGTGTGTGTGTGTGTGTGTGTGTGTGTGCTTATGGCACTAGGGGGCCGGTAATAAGAGGGAGTGTAAGATTAAAGAGGGAGTACAAGAGGAACTACTTCATTCATTCTATTTCCCACCACACATGCACACACATATTGCATATTCATGTGGGGCGTAGTATGACGAAATTGGATTGTGTGTGTGCTTCTGTACACACACTTGCACAATACTTACCCTCACCACACGTCAGCACATTTATATTTCTGTTTGGTTGCAGTAAGTGGAGATTCTACAGTTTTGAGGCTCTAGGCTGAGAGATTCACAACCCTCCTCTTCTACAATCATTTCTGAGTTTACTCTGAAAGAGGAAGAAAAATATGAGCAAAATGCAACAACAAATAACATCTAATGCTGCACTTGACTCTGCGGGTGAGTTGTTGCCCTGATTTCTTGTCATGCTGCAATGATGTTTTTTTTCTGTTGAGTCTTAAGCATACACCCCAGTGTGCCGCCATTAGATCTGTTCAGATTGAGTCATCCTTCAAACATTAGCAGTCTACAAGCAAAATGTCTTTTGGTTCGAGACACACATTAACAAACTAAAATTGTGATTATACTGGACAAAATCAACTGACTTCACAAATTCTGGGTGGTTGTGGCTCAGGAGGTAGAGCGGGTCATCCGCTAATCAGATGGATGGTTCGATCCCTCTTCAGACTGCATGTCCTACTGGACCCAGTATCTTGAGCAAGATACTGATATAGGTATTTACTGAACAAGGGGAACAAGGATCTGAACAAGATCTGGTCTTCTCTTGACTAAATACTGAATCCCAAATGTGACACCAATGAATGTGTGTGAATGTGTGAATGAGATATGTAGTGTAAAAGTGCTTTGAGTGGTCAGAAGACTAGAAAGGAGATATATAAGCACAGTCCATTTACCATTTACACTCCTGACTTTAATGTCATACAGTGAAGTGTGTCAAGTAAGCAGCATTTCTTGTTGATATTTCCCCATGCGTCCATTGACACTGGTCGAAGACTTTCTACTCACTGAAGAAATGCTGTGGAATATGATTGAAAAGGCATTGATTCGTGATTAATGAATAGCACAAATGTTTGTTCTCAAGGTTAACAATCAATCTTCAAGCTCAGGGAACTCTGGATTCTGTAGTTTTTTTGGACTCCTCTCCACAGGTGAAAATTTTAGCTCAGTGAGAGTGACCTTTATAACCTTGAGAAACAGAGAGGCAATAGAACACAAAGCGGTGCTGATGAACAGTGTAGTAGTACTCGAGATCAATCTTTTTAAAGGCCTCCGTCTTGGAATTGACTGCATTGTTACTCTGCCTCGTCTTGGTCTCAGACAAACAGGACTTTGGATTTTAGTTCAAGATCACAGCAGCCACAAAGAATTCATCTGCAAAACAGTGTCCAAAAGAACACACAGCAGTGTAAATACTTGTTCGCTTCAAGTTCATTCAAATACACAAACTGAAACTATGTCAGGTGGGTGTTAGGGTGTATCTGCACTGTGTGAGTGCTGCACTGGGTTTGTCTTTCTCCTGTTTACACAAAATGACTTCACACTGTGAGTGTAACACTGACATGTTGGAGTGAAAACCACATTCCCTGCTGCCTTCACCTGTGTCATCCAGCTCATTTGATATCATGACGCATCAAAGGAGAGGCATGAAAGAAGCTTCCCCTCCACAGGCAGTGGCTAATTTGAAATGATATTGTGAATTATAATTGAGAAGACTTTTCTTTTGAAATCCGCAGTGATTAAGAGAGAAGTCATCTCCAATGCATTCAGTCATTTCTGGAAAAAAAAGGAGGCGTGAGGAGGTGGATGTGGAGGTGGATGTGGAGGTGGAGGTGGATGTTGCAGGAGACAGATCATACTCCAGACCTGGCCTATCCTCCCCTGCAGGGTTAAAGAAGTTCTCTCTCAACTTCCACTCTTGTTTGGCGCCACTATGTGCTCTTTCAACCCAACTGGAATTTTGTCCAAAGTGCGTCTCGGTTTACAGGAGTGCCTCACCACACGCGCCAAAGCGTGTCTGACACATTTCTTTACGCACGTGCCTGAATGTGTTGTGAGTTCAACAGTGTCGGGATGAATTTACGCACGACTCCTGTCACACCTCTCAGTGGAATCTGTGTCGGATTATTCTTTTTTTTCCCTTTTTTTTATACATCAATATAAATAAAATAAAAACGAGTTCACTGCAGCAAACATTCTCAGTCACTCCGAGCAGGCAGCGCGCGGTGATTCATCGCCTCATCTAAACATCACGATTTAGTTCATCGCTGAGATCAGTTGGTAGAAACATTTCAAAGAGTCGGTTTCAGCTTTTTTCAGCTATTCTCCAATGAACAGACTGCACCCAGAGAGAGCTAATAGATTATATACGTATACATATATACATATAATATCATCCACTTGAGCTGAACATAATACTGTCACTGAAGCAGCAGACAAATCCTCTGACAGGAGAAATGACAGCATGTTTTGTGAGCAGACAATGAGAATCTGAAATGCATCCCTTGCGAAATTCAACCAACAGATAATTATGTAATAAATAGGCTATTATAGGAATGCTGGGAGATGGAAACATGACGCAACTCAGTAATGAGCACCTCTGAGACTCCAAATGTCTTTATGTTGGAGAAATGTCCCCGTTAGAGCTTTTAATATTTGGCATCTGGGTGTAAAAAGCTCACACACAGCAAACATGCTATTTTCATCCTCTCATCCACAGTGAATCAGGCTATACTTTTCCTCTCCATTATAAATAGCTGCGCTCCGTTCAATGACGTGGGATACGCACGTACATGTGTAGGTGAATCTTTGAATGAGCTCTCCCTCTCTCACCCCCCCGCTCCCACCCCCCTCCTCCGTCCACCTTTCCTCCTCCCTCCCCCTCCTCCCTCCTCTGTCCCCCCTACTAGTTACTACGGGATCTCTATAAAAAGCCTACGGTTGATGGGAGAGCCCGGTCTGTATGGGAAGCGACTTTGGAGAAGAGGGAACGACAGCGTCCGCGCGTGAAGACAGCACATGGCACAGTCTCTCATGTTGATGAAGACAGCAAGTTTAGAGATAGGACAGACATATTTTCTATACAGCAAGGAGCCGCAGCCACGCAGGGAACTTTGAGTGAGGTAAGTTCAATTTCTGTTGATTGTACTTTATCCAAAAATCCTGAGAGAAAAATCACCTCTGATGTGGGTTAAGTGGGAAGAGGATGTATTGGACGGGCCATCCCCTTCAGTAGCCCCACAGTCTGCTTTGACTGACATTATTCTGATGTTGGTTGGAAGTTGCTGCAGTGTGACTCATTTTCTCTCCCATGTGGGCAGCGGTCAGCACAGCCACCTGACAAAACATCAAAACTCAAAATAATACAAAATGCGGCCAGAATGTGTTTTTTTTTTCTGTCAGAATCTGGTTCATTATGTTCCAATTACGCACGCTCCAAGTATAGATCATGATCTATAGATCAGCATGTATGCGGGTTATTATGTTCAACTGTCATACAGGTTGCAGCTGCTTCACAATTAAACAGGTAGACGCTGTTTTGTCGCGCTGCCTCCTCTGTGGGCTGTCCGGTGCAAATACCACCGTGCAATGTACACCGACACGTGCACAGAGAGGCGCACACACATCTCCTGTGCCCCAATGTGTGTGTGTGTGTGTGTGTGTGTGTGTGTGTGTGTGTGTGTGTGTGTGTATGCAGGTGTCTATGTGAGTGTGAGCGTGTCGAAGGGGGGGTGGGGGCTGTAGAGGTGGGAAAGTGTTCCTCACCAACCCCTCTTCATTTTCATTTTCGGAGCGCGTGGCACCGGGAGGTTTCCGGTGATAGTGATGACATTATAGCCATCACTGTCTTCCGGTGTGGCGGTACCCCCCCTACACACACACACACACCCACCCCTCCTTGTCGTTCCCCTTCATGCACTTCCGGTCGGCGTTTCCTTTAACTTTTTTTCCCTCTTCACTCTGTGACGTCGTCAGCCAGTGAAGTCAGCCCTGCGTCATTCTTGCGCACTTTGCAGATGATACGCAGTCACCTACTATAACCCTTTTAAAGGCATCGCGCGCAAACTCACACGCACGCGCGAGCGCGCACACTGCAGTGTGCTCCGCTGGCGTGCGGGGGTGTGAATGCGCAATGTGAGAGGCTCGTGCCCGGACAACACGAGGGAGGAGTGGGTGGAGCGAGTCAATGAAAGCCCTTGTTCATTCACAACTCGTTGTTGTGGCTCCTGTGGCTCTGACTTTGATCGGGCAGTGATGTTTGACGGAAGCAGACAAACATATATTTACACACACCCTGCAGAGATACACACTGAACAGACTGAACACACACAGCTCCATCACAGTGATTACTGTTTTTTTTTTTTTTATGATTCCGTCCATATTCCACCGGAGGGATTCGCGTGCATGCTCATCAAGTCAACCTACACGGTCGAAGCGGTTTCTCCCCGGTGCCATGGAAACCGAGCAAGACCAAGCCACTGCCCACGCGCTCTGATAAGCCAGGCGGCAGAACAGGACGAGAGACGATTGGTTTGCTTGCGACGTGACGTCATATGCCCGTATACCCCCCCCCCCCAGGACATGTGACTGGTAGAGCACTGAGAGTGTGACGGTACTCGTCACCTGACCGACACCACTGGGTAATGAGTGCAGGGACTGCGGAGCCTGTGGTCCATTTGAGACAAGTTAGAGAGGCTGATATAATCTGATAGTGTTGCTGTGCCTGTGTGGGCTCACATATAGTGTGACTCTGAATCTTTACAGTCTTTACAGTCTGCTGTGAAATGAGTCGCCTCTCTGCTGTCGGTGTAGTCCAGTTCAGCACCGCGGACAGCGCCGAGCCGTGTGTCGCTGTCCGAGCGCCGCGGTGCTGAAACACACATGAACCTGTTGCAGAGACACCTGTATCTAAACAAGACACACAACAGCTGTCACACAACAATTCAAATTAAAGTCAGTCACAACAGCATCCTCCAAAAAAAAAAAAAAAAAAAATCTGATGGCGTCATAGGATGAACTGTCCTGCTGTAAAGTTGAAGTATATGAGTTTTCTTACAGTTAGCTGTTTGACTGGTAGTCTTTAATGTGGCTGCAGAGCTTTGAAAGCGCTGTAATTAACCAGTAAATCACTGTGAAGAAGTCTTATAACAGGCAGATCCTTTCTGGATAAAGTGCCGAAAACACATCAGCATTCAGGTTTTTTGGTGCTGCTTGAACATATGCTAGCCAATGCAGCAGCACAATGATCAGAATATTAACTATATTCCCAACCTGCGTGGAAGGAAGCAGTAAATCCCTTGGTACAAATGGTACAAACACATTGGCACACGCTTGTGATGAAGGTGACAGACTGTTTCGTGATATCAAAATAGTGCAGCAGAGTTTACTAGATCTCTCTCCTTCTCTCATGATGCCCCTCTGACTCACTCACTCCATCTCACACTATCCTGCAAACATAAAAACACTAACTGGGTCAGAGACAGGAAAAACAGTGGGTGGATGATGCTAATGCCAATCTTAGAGAGAGGTTTTTAAATAAGTACTTCTAAACCTCCATCTTAGCTTATTGAGAACTTAATATTATATATTATTCATATTTTATATCACAAATGTCTACACCTTACCGTTTTCACCTATGCTTGACTGAGTGACTGACTGATCAGCAGAATTCTTAGCTTTTGTCTTTTCATACTTCTGCTGTAGGAAAAGCTGTAGCTATAACATTGCTGACCATTACAGATGGTTATATATGTGTGTGTGTGTGTGTGTGTGTGTGTGTGTGTGTGTGTATGTATGTATGTTAATACATTTTTGGAGGCGTGTCAGCTACAGAACTATATTTCTAAATCATTTCTAAAGGATTCTAAAGAATCATTGTTTTACTCTAGCATATATATATATACTATATATATAATATATATATATATATATATATAATATTATATTTATATATATTATATATCTATATATATATACACACACATATACAACCACACACCCACACCACACACACCCCAACCACACACACATACAATATATATATATAATAATATATATATATATATATATATATATATATATATATATATATATAATATATATATATATATACTATACATTCTACCCAAG
This sequence comes from Larimichthys crocea, assembly GCF_000972845.2. Lineage (NCBI taxonomy): Eukaryota > Metazoa > Chordata > Actinopteri > Sciaenidae > Larimichthys > Larimichthys crocea. Next base: position 1,107,248 of record NC_040032.1, read on the forward strand.
TTTAGAGCATAGCAGTAAAAGCTAATTTTAGAATGTTCACCAGAAAGTGTTAAATTGGTTGCACCGGAATAATGATGCAGAGATGGTGCTCCAACTCCACCTAAAGCCCCAACTTAGGAATGGAGGGTGCTTGTTAAAGCAGTAGCACTCCTTTCCAGCATCTTTTCCACTCATTGTAGTCTTTCCATCATAGTTATTTAGGTCACTAGGATGCCCCTGGTTGACAAGCAGTGTATTGATCAGCATCTGCCTCTTGGGAATTGTGTCAGGTTTGATTCTAGTAACCTATATCCTCTCCTGTTTTTGCTGTTGCAGGTTTCCACATTTGGAAGGGGCGTTTGTCCTTCTTACCACGTCTTCCCCATCCTCCTAACTTGGCCAGAGCATCAGCACCTTGGCTTTAGACTGCTTACTGCTTATACAGTGACACAGTACAGTAACAGTCTACAGTCATGGCTACTGAAGCCTGGCAATGCACCAAACACCACACTGAAGACAGCATGGGCATACAGAGACAATAGAAATCCTGTTTGGTACATTTTAAATGCTTGACTTGATGCTGAATCTTTGTGTGTTTGAGTTCCTCTCTCTCTGCTCCGTCTCCTTTCTCCTGCTCAGAAAGGAAACCTGTGTGGGCTTGCATTGGGGGAGTCCTACATATGAAAGTGCGTAATATCCACACTCAAACCAATGAGACCTTGCAGTTTTCCAGTTACCATGCCAACTCCAGCTCCTCCTCCACCCTGCTGTCTCCATGGCGACCGTGGCTTTAGATTGTTACTCTAGCAATAGCACCATGGTAACAGTCTACAGCCATGGTCGTTAGGGGCAGGCGTCATCGGGAAAAAAAAAGAAAGAAAGTGGTAGCTAATTATGAAGTTTGCATCTTATTCATCTGTTGAAATTCTGGTCTTGTTTGGAAAGTAGGTCAGAGGTTGTTCACTCATTTCTGCTGTCACAAGCAGCAAGAGTTGTCATTTTGACTTCTTCATGGCTGCTGTATGTGTGAGTCCTTTGACAGGAAAATTATGTTGTTTTATTTCATATATAGGCCTGTAATTCTAAGCAATAAGGTCATCTATCACACCAAACAAAGTTCAACAATCGCGTATGCAATGACACAGAGGGACACATTGTTTTTTACTTGTACTTTATTAGGCATAAAGTGTTTGATCACTGAGCACAGCAGCAAATGCAAAGAGCGCATGCTGAACGGATGAGTCAGCCAGCTCCGACACCTGTTCCCCTCTTTATTTATCAGACGAGAGGAGCCTCACTTCAAAGCAGCGCAGCCAGGAATTCCCAGTGGGCACCTCTGTAACCTGCAGGCAGACACAAACCACACACTGGGCCCCACACAGGTGGTCTAACCCACATTCTGACATGCACATATGCAGAAACACACACACTTACACACACACACAGACACAAAGAATGGACCAGCACTCTGTCTGCTCTTCCTCGAGCACTACTCTATGATATCCAGAGCTATTCTGCCCTCTACAGGTCCGAATCTGTTGGTGTCATCTGCTCAAGGTAGTTAACTTTTTTCCAAGTTTGAAACAATCTGGAGCAAAACATCTGTCTGGTCAAATAAAATTAAATAAAAATGAAAACATTTGCCAGTATTTTCTTTGGATACTTGGTGTTGTGAAATATTTCTTTATTTCTGAGAAATTCATTCTCATTACACCTTGAGCTCAAAGTGACCTCATGCTCATCCAATTAATCTTGTTACACACCAAGACAAGCTCTATTTGTTTACACATGATACCTAATAACTCTATCTCTGGCATATCTATCTCTGTGTAAATAGTTTCTTCTCGTACATTTCAATAAAACTTTGCTGAACTGAACTCAGCTTTGTGTCCCTTTGTTCTCTGAGCTTCCGAAGAAAAACAAAACCCAACTCTCAAGGTCACAACACACACGCTAAGGTAGCTGTCTTCAGGGTGCTTGTGTTCGTAACTGATGTGACAGATGGTGGTGCGAGTAGAAAAGTTGGTTCCAACATGACACAGAGGTAGATTTCTCATTCTAACTATGTGTGGCAGCTGTCCAAACCTTCACATATCCTACAGTAGATGGAGTATTTCAAAGTTGCAAAAAGAATTGTTAATAACACACAGAACTGAGCAGTCCAGGGTCCATCAGCATCTGTGAAGTGATGCAACCAGTCTAAGTCATAGAGCATGATGGTACAGCAGATCTATGTAAACCGCCTCACTACATGGCAATTATAAATTAATTCTTCGCTTGAACAATCATTTTTCCGTCATGCATCATTTCCTGTGTCCGTGATCTTTAAAATGGAAACATTTGCTGTGCGCTGTGAGTTGTTTGTCCTCCGCCTCCCTGCACCGTAAAAGCTCATGTGCTGACAGAAAAACAACAGCACATAAACTCTTACTGTTCAGGGCTGTGAAGTAAAGTCAGCTCTTTCACACACATACACACCTGCACACACACACACACACGCACACACACACACACACACACACACACACACACACACACACACACACACACACACACACACACACACACACACACACACACACACACACTGTTTGTTTGTTAGAAGTTTGAGAAATTATATGTAGACAAATGGAGGATGAAGAAAAGCTGAGGGAGCAGCAATCTTTGCATCAAAGGAGCGGAAGCATGAAGAAGCAATAGATTAGCTTCTTACCCTTAGATCACTAATCTTCACTAAAGTCAACAAATACACCAACACAGTGCAGAACAATGACATTTGCTATGACCTGTAGTTTTACAGAATATCTAGCTAAATGCAATTTCTAAATGCATGTATCTAAAGGAAGCCCAACAGCCTCAACAAGCTACTCATGCGGTTGTGACGATGACCTCTTTTGGCACATGACGGCCACCATAGCTTCTCCTACTCACTTGGAATGGGAGGAGGGTTAGCAGGGGATGGTTGAGTTGATTGCAATCTGTAATCTCACCACTAGTTGCCACTAAATTTGACACAGTGTACCTTTAAAGAAGCTAGAGCATGGGCGTGGCTCAAAGTTTGTAATGTATACAGTATATATAATGATTAATGAAAGCTACAAACCTTTAATATCGAGTATCAGTCTGAGAACCTGTCTACACGAAAAGTGACTGCACATTAGGTTACAGTGCAATGAAAGTCTGCTGTAACTGAACATCTATCAAGGCTTTATGACCTTCATCATGGTCATTATTAAGCAGCCTTTGGATTATTATTGTCTGTGTAGTTTGCTTTCTTTACAAATATAATTCATCTACACGTACACAGCAAAGACTCTTGTTGGAACTGGTGTAATGTCCCCTCTTCATCCTCCAAACCTCTTATAATAATTGTCTGAAACCAAACAAGATTGTGCAACAGTGTTCACATTTTTTGAATATGTGAGCCAAGACATGCCTCTCTCCCTCTCCCCCTCTCCCTCTCTCTCTCTCTCTCTCCCTCTGTCTTATGCAGACTCTACCACAGTCCTCCTTCATAGTCCCGATGACTAATATTTACCCCAGTAGTGTCAGTTAGGCACCTATAAGGACAGCCAAACCACAGCTCTGCTCGCCAGGGCCCAGCCACGGCCTCTAAAACAGTCCAGTAAAGCACACAAGCAGACAAACGACTACTAGATGACATCATACATCAAACAGCCGCTGCCCTAACTTCAGACAGCCCCAGCTGTGTCCTCAGTTCACCTCTGTACCTCCTCAACAACAACCGCTGGACATATTTACATCTGGTATCAGACAGAACCAGATACACCTACACTGGACAGGCCGAGCGGCCGGTCACAGACAGGATGCTGCAGGAGAAGCATCCAATCTGTGTGTGTGTGTGTGTGTTTTTTATACAGGTGATGAGATAAACAACATGTGGTATGTCTGAAATGAGTGGGAGGGATAGATAGAGCGGATGAATGATGATATGCATAATGAGTGGGTAAAAACCAGACCACGTTTTGGTCCCAGCCAAAGTACACTTTGTCCACACAAACAAGAAAACCACAAAGTAGAAGAAAACCATGAGTGTGTGAGTATGCAAGCATGGAATAACAAATGACCAAATCACACCCATATGGAGGAAAAAAATATGCAGACACACACCCACACACGCACACACACACATAAAAACACACACTGCCAGTTGTTTGGACCTAGATATCACACTAATACTGTGTAGTTTCATGTCACCGCTGCCTTTCCCTTCCTTTTCTGCTCTTTAAATAGCAATTCAACTGATAGCTCTAAATATAATCCCTCTGTTCCCTCTTTCATATGTCAACCACATGTCAAACACGCTGCATATCTAAACCAGCTCTCGCATCATGAGGTTACTTTCTTTTTTTATGCAAACTATGCAGGCACACACACACACCCGGACACACACACACACACACATAGACAAACAAACAAACGCAGGAAGAGCAGAGAGGCATGGCTGGGTACCCATGTGACACTGGACACAGGCCATACCTCTGGAAGACTTCCAACATGAAGTTACATCCCATCCACCCGCACCAGCAAGCACACCCTTAAACACACGCAGGCATGCAGAGACTTCAATGAATTGATATTAAAATCAGTGTCACAGAGGTGTGGTTCAAAATCCAAACTATGCAACAGTCCCTCCACCTTCAGCATCTTCTCCTCGTCGGGATCAGAACATTGCAGATTACAGCAGTGATCAAAGTGAAAAGTCCACGTAAATCCAAGAGTTATAGGTGAGGAAAGGTGAGGAAATCTCAAGTCCACTGCTGAGTATCTTGTAATTATTCCAGTGAGAGCTGTCAGGAGTGGACACTGTAGGCAGAGTTGAGTCAACTTTGTCAGTGTCTTTGACCAGCCCGGGCCATGGGATGACCAGGCTCTTTGGAGTTTAAGTGCAAGTCTTATATAGACACATGCTCCACGTGGCCCCTCCCCTGCCTTCCGTCTCCCATAACAACAAATGCTCCATAATCAAAATAGAGCCCATCTGTGCTCTGACACACCCCTCTAACCCCATGCTCCATTCCCCCCATAATCCACCGGGAGGGGGGGAGGGAAAAAGTGATCCTTCAATCACGGTGAAAACTTGAACGTGCCCTTCCTCTCCCTTTTTTTTTTAACGCAACAGACCAGAGAGGCAGAGTGGGAGAGGGCGAGGGGGAGGCAAGGAGGGAGGATAGCTCCACCCTCATCAGTCTCTGTCTCTCATTCCATTATTTCCCGGTAGTTGTGCAACAGGGGGAACGGATTCCTGAGAGGAGAGTCACGGCTCTGTTGTAAAACTTACTGGCAAGAGTGACCCTCTGTGTTTTTCTTTTACTGTTTCCCTTGCTCGCTCACTCTCTCCGTTCGTCTTTGCTCGTTATCAAAACCATGTGTGTGTGAGTGTGTGTGTGTGTGTCTGTGTGTGTGTCTGCTGTGAGGTCTTAGAGGGACACAAGGGCCACAGGGGAGCACAGGAGAGAATGAATACGAGTGCTGGGATGGTGAAACGGTGCCACACAGCCATGATGCTTGTGTGTGAGTGTGTGTGAAGGTGTGTGAGTGGCAGCGGTAGCTCATTAGATGTTGAAACAGGTGACATGTTTTAAACATTAAGATGGATTGATGAGGAGAAGGAGAGCATGTGTTTACAAGGGGGGAAGCTGATGCTTAATATGAGCAGGGATTTCAGCTCAGTGCGGTGAATGACCGCCCACAGCAGGCCTCAGTCGTGTGTAGATCTTGGATCAAGAGTGAGTTTTCAGATATTCAGACAAACAGAACTATTTCTGTCCTTGTCATAAATGCAGCAGACATGTGATAGGTTATGCTGCATCCAAAGCTGATGACACACAGGATGTGGAAGGGAGGAGGATGTTGAGGAGAGTTCGAAGTGAGGTAGAGGCCGGTGGGAGATGAGAGGAGAGAGAGAGAGAGCACACACATCTGGAAACAATTGAACGAGTGCAGTCTGACGTCCACATGCTTTCAGCTATAAAAGAACAACATGTCCTTGAATCTTGTGCATTTGTATGTGTGTGTAAACCTGTTCATAGAGCCTGCATACGAGGAAACTCCTTCACGTTAATCCATCATGGAGATGCTTCGCCTCTGGATGGCAGAGTAACTCTTCAGTGCTCCCCACAGCTCATACTCCCATACGCTGCGATGCAAACTCGCTGTGCCTTCATCTGTGTTAAATGTGGTGCAAAGACGTGTTCTGTTACAGTCTGAGGTTCCATTGTTACACAGCTGTCACACTACTGTTAAGCTATGTTATGTTAAATGTGACTCAAACGTAATAAATCAAGGTTTTCCAGTGTGGTTCTAATATAAAATTCTTGTCATAACTTTCCACAGTCATAGTGTGTTCCCAGAACCTAAAAGTGTCAGTCCTCTCCTGGCGTGGAGTTGTTTTTCTGAACAGTTTTTAACGTTGTACTAGAAATTACCGAAGGGAAAAATGGAAAATACATTCACGTTTATTCCTGTAAAGTTAATCATTTATCATTTCTCCTGATATTTATCTACTTTCCAAACAAATAAAAAAAACCATCCTGATTGTTCCCATCTGCCAATCTGTCTCAAGGCCTCAGCACACTTTAAACAAAGTGCTGCTCAGATTGCATTACAGTGTCCGCAGTGCTTTCAGGAACACAGCTAACTTTATACATAAACGAACCACGCGTGCTGAGGCTTAAACTCACTGACTGCAACACCATAAATGCCTTTGAGGAGATTTGTATGATTCCATGCATCAAGGGTACAGATCAACAGCAACCTCCGTGGCTGGGGAATAAAGCCAATGTGGAAGCGCAAAAAAAATGTAATTCCTCGAGTGGCCACTTGAGGCTGGCTCCAGAAGTGAGTCAGTCTCCATAAGTCCCCATGTTCAAATGTCCAACTTCACAGCAGAAATAAACATGTTTACAGCCTGGTACAAAAAACAGTTTTGGTCTCTGTAGCTAATTTCCCTGTTCATGACAACTGTACTGAGGGTGAATTTATATACAGCTCACCTGTTCAAATCATATTAAGAATTAACGTTATGCTGAATTAAGAGTGTGGACACTTTGATTGACAGGTAGGTGTCATTACAAATGGCTTGTTTGAGCTCACAGGCGTGAGTTGCAGGAGGTGCAGGAAATTGATCCACGTCCTTGCTGATTTTTAGATTAGCCCAGAGGCGGAAGAAGCAGCACAGCCAACATGGCACGGTCCATTCTTTATACTGACATTGGTTCAGATGTGAAAACCCATTTCTGATAGAGGCCAGCCAGGTGGAGGCTAAGACGGCTGTCAGCAGTTAGTAGTTTCCCTCTCTAGCAATGTTACACAGCTCACAAAGAGAGACAGAGACCAGGATACGTTAAATAAACAATCATCACTTCATTTATTGTTTGTTGCATGATGTCTTCCCTGAGAACGACAGTAGACACTCAACTGTTTTAGATGGATCAGACCAGAGGGGAAAAAACAGAGCACAAAGATCATGAAGTCAAAGTGCCTCTGGAATCAGTTATGTCATCACAGTAACATTAAATCATCAACATTCCATATTTAAGTGCCAGAGTCTCTGAATGAGTTTCTGCGACGTTTCTTTCTCACTGGAACCGCTTGAGAAAGTCCTGATACGTTTGTCTGTGAGCAGACGCAGCAGGAACAAAATGGCCACCGGGATGTGTGAGAACCTGAGCGTCCTGGAAGGAGGGGAGCAGCTCCCTGCTCATGTTGTCTGGGATGACTCGGTCCTCCAGTCCAAACACATGCAGGGAGGGGATCAGGAGGGGAGTGTCATAGAACGTCTGGTGTTTCCTACACGCGCTACGGAAACCAGCGACGAGGATGGCAAAGCGGAAGCTGAACTCTGGCTCCTGTTTTTGCTCCTGGAGAGAGCACAGCATGGCCACGAAAGCTGCTCCCTGACTGAAGCCCAGGATGCCATCAAACGGACCTTGGACCTTCACAGCTCCTCTGACAGCCGCCACGCTCTCATCAAGCCCCAGGCTTTCCTCACACTGCTGCTGGGCGCTGAAACTCCGAGCCTGGACATCAGAAAACCACCAACCCTTGGGGTCTTCGTCACCTCCAGGTCCAGGACCTGAACCATCCTCCTTCTCTGGAGCCTCTGAAAGAACGGCAGAAGACAGAGGTTATTCTACTGTGCTAAATCAATTCAAATGCAGTGCACCTTTATCATTCTCTGAAAATGAATCTTTACATAGAAATTATATTAACCTTACAATACTGAGTTTGTTATTTGTGCATGAAGATACATTTCTTTAAATATCTTTATTTCTAATTATTTTGTTTTCACAGGAAGTGATCGCTTCTTATTTTCAGTTGATTAAGATTAGATCAGATTAGATTATACTTTATTTATCCCACAATGGGGAAATTCACTTGCCACAGCAGCAAAAGATGTGTAATATACACTACAGAATAAAATAAAAAGGGCCAAACAACGAACAGACAGAAGTGTCCTTCAGCCTATTTAATACACACACAAAAAAAACAACAGACGGGCAAAACAAGTACTTGAAAGTAAAGTGGCCATAATATAAATAATATTGCACGTGGTAGTAATTGGAATGAAAAATATAATACAGATAAAAAAATAAAGATAAAGCTATGGTGAGTAAGTAGTGAGTGGAGACAGGAGCAGAAAGTCCAACATGATCAGGGGGTGCGGGTGTCATAGAGGATGAAGGACCTGTGGGACCCTCCTTACACCCTGGGTGTAGCAGTCTGCTGCTGGAGGAGCTGCTCAAGGTGTTGTCCATGATGAACTATAGAAATAACGTGCAGCAGAGCTTCCAGTTTCACTGTGAGGACCAGCTGCTGCTAAATCTGCAGGATTTGATACTAAGATAAATATTGTATATGACCAGGAAGTTATCTTCAGATGAGGGGAAGGTGTACACTGATATTACATCACAACACGTTTCTCAGTGTGAACACGTGATGAGGTCTTTCATTATGGTTCTGTTTACATTCCACACAGCGGGTACTGAGCTGCTTCCGGCCCGCCTCGGTGTGTTCTGGTCGGACTCAGACGTGGAGGATGACCCACCTTCAGTTCCGGCTCGCACGTCGAGCGGCGCGCTCATGTAAACCAGCTCCACGTGTTTCTTCAACAGCTTCCGCAGAGCTCCGGTCTTCTCACGGAACGAGCCGCCGTTCTGACGGTACCCGTGCACGCACAGCACGCGGAGAGGAGCCATGACAGCTGAGCCCAGCGGACGCTGCTAACGCGAGCCGGAAGAGTTCGTTTCGGTTACACGTCTCACGATATTAACGTCACTTTTCACGATATTAACGTCGATATGAGACCACGACAACTGTAAAATCCTCTGATGAATATGAATATGAGAGGAGTTATTGAGCTCGTGACGTTCTGAAAGTTCAGCTGCACGTGAATAAGCCGGAAGAAATGAAAAGTACTTCCGTTTATTCTTTTCAGAGTAAAACCATGTTATTCTCCCCATAGTACATTCAAATAAACATAAATATTAAAATAACATAAACATAAATATTACTACACTATGAATTATTTAAATGTGAAATGTGTTGGTACATGCTGATTTAGGACACATTTTAATACATTTATTAAGACACTATTACGGTGTTAAAACGTACGGAAGCGCATTGCATGTGCTTGATAAAAAATAATAATAATAATTTGACACCTTATTAAAGACCTTAGAAAAGATCTCGTAATTATGAGATGAGGAAAGGTGGCACATTTGTCACTGCACTTCGGTAAAGTCAGAAAAATATTGGCAGAGTCGAATTTCCGGGATCAATAACTCTTTAGTGAAACGTTGTTAAAACATAAAACATACATATTTTCAACCACAGTAAGACAGACAACGAGCTACAATCAAAACGAGCCATCCTCGGAGCCACACCAACAACATTAGTTTACGTGCAGCCGGCTGTGAGAGCAGCGCAGGGACCGTCTACAAAGTGCAACACTGAAAAAAGATATTCAAAAACTTTACTATAATACAGGGTATTGTCACCAAACTCACTACACACTTCACTGATCTCTACAAATTACACTACAACACTTATTTGGGAAAATAAGAACTTTTCAATTTTTTTCTAGGAATATATTAATCAATAACTTCAATATGAGACAGTGTAGTGTCACCAAAATCACTACACACTTAATTGGTCTGCTACAGATTACACTACAATATTTAGTATGAAAAATGCCTTTCTTTCAAACCAAGAATTGTAGTGTAATCTGTAGGAGATCAATGAAGTGTGTAGTGATTTTGGTGACACTGCACTGTATCACATTGAAGTTACTGATTAATATTCAGATTAGTAATCAGTCCTTATTTGGTTCCACTTGGTGCCATACAAAAAGGCAGAGTAGATTCAGGTCTGTGGAGAAGCCAATCACAGTTTAGTTGCATTACAATAATGAATGTTCTGCATTGTTTAAGCATTCATGTTGGCGTCCTGCTGTGACCTGGCTTTGTTCAACACTAAAATAAATAATAACTTTACAATAATTGCTTGTACCATTAAAAAGTTTGAATTGAGATTTTATTTCTGATATCACAGCTGTCAACAGTACAATCATTTAAAGTGTTGTGGTACTTTTATAGTTTTATAGTTCTCATTAACAAAACCAGCCGTTAATATGTGAGGCTTGGCTGAGCATTCCAGTCATGATTATTTGAGTTCTCTCCATTATAAGCTGGCTGTGTGCATCTGTAGCTGTTAGAGATGCATATGAATTTATAGTAAATGATCTTGTGTACACAGGATAAAAAAATAGCACTTTTTGGGACATTAAGGGCTCCGCATATATGCATCTTTTCATTCCAGTAGAATTACAAATATACAGCACAGGAGTGTGAATATGCAAATGCTCAGGGGGTGCAAATGATTCATAGGTGACAATGTGCTCACAGTGCAAAGGATTTAAAGTCAGAATCCTGCTGGCCTGCAGAAAAAAGGTTTTTCTTAGCCTCTCTGTATTAAACTTCATGTTTACCAGAGCACAGAAGTATTTACCATTTTGCATGTCTAAAGATGATTATATATAGAGCTAAGATCCGCATCTTCTCTGTGAGTGTAGGAAAGTCATACAGTGATTTATTGCAGTGATATCAGAGTACAGCGGCAGTCATTTTTCACCAGATGAAACTGCAGCAACTGTAGTGGCTCAAAGTATGTGAAGTTTTGACAGCCCTTCACATCAAACCTTTTCCTTGCACATCACAGCCTGCCTGCTCAGCTTTCCTTCAGCGGTGGCTCTGATTAACAGTCTGCTAAACATATGGCTCGTACTGACGATGCTGCAACCGTTCACACCAGCTACATGACATGCTTCAAGGAGTTTAGGCAGATGATCGAAGATTATAAATTCTCATGGTGGAAATGTCCGTTACATGTCTTTCACAACATTTTAGATTTTGTTCAGAAATGTGAGAAAAGAGTTGAATGTTAACTGACAGTGAAGTGTGTTCTTTTGGTTTATTTCTGTACTGGTCCGAATTATTCAAGTGAATATTTTTCTCTTCAGTGTCTGCTACTTCTCATGATTGAGTGATCAGTCAAGTGCCAGAAAGTGAAAGGTACAGTGTGCCAGATTTAGTGGCATCTAGTGGCGAGGGTACAGATTGCAATGAACTCAACCATCCCCCTCTTACCCCTCTCATTATTATACTATTATATTACTTACATATAGTTATGCAACCTACATTCATTTTCTGCTAATAATAATAACAATAATCCTAAAAGTTACACACTGAACCTTTAAGCCATTTGAATGTTGATAATACATCACTTGTGCAGTTATTGCACTGTAGTGCTAGAGGTACAAATCAGTGGACTTTCTTATAGTTTAGTTGAAGACATGATTAGTCTTTTGCAACATGCATTTTTAAGCCTGGTGCTAAATTTCAGGCTTCTTCAGGTTAAGAGCTCAGTTGATTATTGGAGCCAAACCTTAGTTCAGTCTAGTGATCTGCACCATATGTTTCAGAGAATTGGGAAAATATTCAAGCCTTCCACCTCACATTTATAGCAGATGCAGTAAACCGACGCTCCACTAATGGATACAGCGTGTGCTCGCATTTCTGGGGCAGAATGATGGACTTGCTGCTTGCTGGTGGGAGGCTGACCCCTAAAGACACACATGAGAATGTCTCTTGCTGCGACATCTCAGACAAACCAGGTGATACAATGCAGCTACTGTAAAAACCATGAAATCTTTGGAGTGCTTGGATCTTTCATCTCTCTGCAACAACACACACACAAAGAACTTTATTTTCAACACAGATAAAAGTGAAATGCTAATTTTAGGCCGCAGGAACTAACTTATCAGACTCTCACTTCAGTGGCACCGCAGCTCTCCCAAAGGACTCAAAAAAACAGGCATTATCTTTGATCCTGATTCTCTTTTGACAAACATATGAGGGCAAGGAGGATGGAAAATATGAACAGATAAACAGAATAGAAAAATGAAAGGTGAAATCAGGCCTGCCATGTATGGATGTATTATTGCATTGCACCTTTTCTCCTATGTTCCCCGGGCAGCCAATGTGCACGTAATGTCTTGTTTTTTTTAGATGTAGTATTGCCTTGTCAGTTTTTGTTAACTCATCTTTAACACTTCTCACTGATGAAAATAAAAGCATGTGGCTGCAGGGCACACCTACTAAGATGTTTACTGAGATGCCTTATGAGCATTAGTGTTATGAAGCCCCGGGTCTGGGTTTACCCAGCTGGGACTTTGCAATTGAGGGAGGGAGGACACTGACTGTTTTCTACTGCTCTCCTCGCAGGGTCTCTGTCAACAGGCGATTGTTGTCTTTGAGGATGTTGTTACAGTTTTTTTGGAGTGGTCTCATCTACAGGCTCTGGCAATTTGGTTCAGTAAAGGTCTTTTGTTGCTGTGAAAGCGCACGTGTTGCATGCCCATGACGCACATGCTAATTAGGTAGAGTGAAGGAAAAAAGAAAAACAACACACCCAAGGGACAAGGCTGCTGTTGATGTTCTCCAGCACTGGTGAGAAGCCATGTGTCGATCCCCGGGGAGGCGAGAGAGAGAGGGAGAGAGACATTTACTGGTGCAGACAAACTGATCCACTGTTTAATTTTTTATTTTTAATTCCTTCCAGAATTGGCTGCTGCAGCACATTACTGCACGGCTGTCCCGGCTCCACACTTAGACATTTCCTGTTATTCAAAAGTCAGCATCCTGAGAACTCATGTGGATAATAAAACAACATCATCACATCACAGTATATAACTAATAACTAACAACCTCTCGAAATAAGAAACTCATCAGGAACAAATCAGCACTATCATAATTTTAATGATCTTAATTGTAGCACGATATAATATAAACCCTTAGTTATAATTGTAGCATAATGAACTTAATATAATGTGCATAATTAGTCTATAAATATAACATGAGGTCATAATGTGTTTCAAGAAACTGTGTTACTCAAGTCCTCTCATGAGTTGACACATTTATAATAGATTTTTGTAGAAGTCTAGATTATTGTTTTTTATGACTCTGATTTATTTGATTGATTAGTTTTTTGAGGAATATTTTTCATTAAATCTCAAAGGATTGAATATGAATTGTAAAAATGGTGCTACACTCAACTTGTCAATGAATATGGTTGGTTGAATTATCCCAAAACCTAAAAAACAGATGAAGTCATATCTGTCCATTTTTGACATTTGATGGAAAAATTGATGCATTTTGTCATTTTTGAGCAGCTAAAGACAAAACAAACCCAAGCGATAAGGACGGTGAAAACGTTGGAGAGTTCTGTTGTGTTCTTTGTGTGTTAGTATTTGTAAAATGGCTTCGGGCAAACACAGACAGTCTGGCAAATCAGGAGAAGATTTAAAGAAGTTACTGATTATTGCTGTAGGGTGAAACGAGGTCTCCCTTCATGACTTACAGCTGTCCACAGGGGGGCAGTGGTGCACCATAAGACCAGAATGTACTGCTGTAGAAGACTTCACACCTTCCAGAGAGCAACATACTCCAAGCATTCTGAACCTAACCGTGTGTGAGCATATAAATGAACAAATAACTCTAACAACAAATAATGCTGAAGAGTGGAGTCATGCATGGTATTGTAAACCGTTCAAAAACAGCAGATCTACTCCACAGACTGAGAACTATATCACTATATCTGTGACAACACCGTTCTGAATGTGTTCTCACTGTAAGGACAGCTGCTGGTGTGTGGTGGGACAGCAGGAGCACGAGGACACACAGGTTAAGCTTCACAGCCAGAGCCAAGCACCAAAACATTGAAAGCAGTCGAGTTCAGAGAGGTCAGTACGGCCTGCAGGTTGTGTCCTCAGGCGGAAGATCTGTGCTACTGTCCTCTGCGGCGACATTATTAGAGTCCCTGTCATTCTGCCATGCGATCTCTGAAGTCTGCGTGCACATAAAGGAGGACAGAGAAGAGTATGACGAATGTCCTGTCTGTTCTGGATCCTCACTGGAGCTGGCAATGTAGGCCATACAAGATGTGAATGTCCTCGAAGAAAAGGAGATAGATTCAGAAAAAAACATCTTTATTCTTATTCAAGTGTTGATTCTATGTTCTGTGATTCTTCTTTGTTGTTGTATTGTTGACAGCTGATGGGACGGAGGTGACAGGTGAGACATCGTTGCCATGTTCCGTGTTGTGGAAACGTTGTCTCCCCACGTTTTGTCTCAAATCAAACACGTTTGGATCCACGTGTTTGGATCCACACGTGTTCATTCATGGCAACACATTTTGTTAAATTGCTGGTGTGCGCATGACACTTATGAGGAGGAACATAATGACAGCGGGCTTTCCCATTGGGCTTATCGGTGCAAGATTGCTTTGGAAGAATGACAGTCATTGTAGCACCGCACTCAGGCTAATCGGTGCAGTTTTAAAAAAATCAAGAATGATGATATATCACTCCCTAAAGTTTCATTAAAATCTGATGTGAGATCATGAGTGTGGCAGATGGACAGAATTTGAGCTGATCTGTAGTCCCTTCCAAAGAAATCTCTGGAATATTTGAAGTTGTTCCATTGAGTCACAGTACAGTCTGTTACAAAGCCTCCCATCACATCCTTTCCTTCTAGATGATGTGTTCAGTGCTCTGAATGAGCACGCTCACACCTTGCTGATATGAAGATGAATTTAGCCGTTGACTCACTGCCTGTTTCTTCTTTGCAGCCTTGAAATCTGAGAGCTACAGTACTAGTATTTATTTTAAGCGCTGGCTACGACTCTGATTGACTCACATGTGTGAACTCAAACAAACCACACAGTATGACAGCCAACAGACCGTCGATGTGAACTACCTTTAAAGGACAAATGTAGCCTTAATGGACATTTCTGTCGTGGCAGATACTGACACAGATATTCGGACATGCATGAACAATGATTTGCTCCTCTGGCAACCTTTTGAAAGTCAACTGGGTATAAACCTTTTTAGAAAACCAATGGCTACATAACTGGAGAACGCAACAGTCCACAATATTTTCACGTGCTTGTTCAAATTTTATGCTTCTTCACAATTTTATGCCTAAATATACTTTTTACTTCACTGCATTTGATAGCTATAGTTTCTAGTGAATTCAGAGTTCTTGTACACATTAGCTTAGCCTATTAGAAATGAGCTTAGCTATCTATTGTATGCATTGTTATGGATGAAGCTATCCAACATAACGTTCAAATGAGCTCCTCTGTGACCAAATAAACAGTAAAATGCTGTTTGTAAGATAAAGCATCATTATTAAAATATTGAATATCACACAATATAACACTCACAGGAAGCATTTGCATAATGAGTTCTTTTAAAACTCGTTTTATTGATAATTTTTACTCTGTATTGTTACTGGTACTAAAGGATCTACATAGAATACTCTTCTACAAGAGGGAAGGGTGGCTGATTCTGACGATAAAATAAAGGAAAGCGGCTGGAATGTGCATATGAGGATGTTTATATATAAAAAAAATGTGGATGTGTCTCTTCTGAGAATCAGAAAGAAGAAAAACACACCTTAACCTCCGATAATTCTCACACATGGGAAGGACAAATCTCTTTTCAATGTGGAAAGCTGTCGACACTATTCTCTGGTGTATGTTTCAGAATGATACACTGATGCATCACCGTTCAAATTCACAGTTCATTGGCTGCTGCAGAGCTAGCAGAACTTCAGTGGCACTGATGCTTTTGGCTGCAGGCTTTCATTAAGAAATACATCAAAGAGATCAAATTGATAAAAGTCTAGAAGGGGGAAAATCCGTGTCACTACCAGAAATTCAATTTTATGATCAGACGTATGGGAATCAAACACTGAACATGGGAAATCCTACTCTTTACCCTCGCATCACATGCTGCTCAATTATTTAATTTTATGTTACAGATATTTCAAGATCAAGTAATTAAAGTCCAACCACTGCATATGTTATTAAACATTAATGCAGTCCCAATCCTCTGTCAGCAATAAAGCAATGACTTGAGCATAGTGTTGCTAATCTTCTGTCTTTGGACGAAAGCCCAACATTCAGAGAGACAAATGACCCCAAACTTGTGCATTAGGGCATTTGGGTTTTATACAGAGTTTTCACCAGTTTGTAACAGAGGAGGCTGCAGCAGAATAAAGTGTCCAGAGGGAGGGAGAAGAGAAGACATGGTAGACTCTGAAGATGAAGATTGAAGAGATGAACAGAGTGGTACTATGTTAGTGCTCTCGGGGAGGCAATGGAGAAAGACATCCCTGTCTAACTTCTGGTGAAAGGGCTTCTGATATTTCAATTGCCTTGAGCAAAAGGGAACCTTAATGGAGGCTCACAGGAGAGGCACAAAAAAAAGTTATGTACTGTACTTTCTCACAACCATATGAGAACTCTGAGCAGAAATTCAAATTCTGCAGTGAAATGGTCCTGGTTGCATGTTTATGGGTTAATATTATTGGTGTGTATGTTGCAATTGACTGCTATAGAAGTTGCATGTTGTGCTAATTTTGACTATTTTATACAGTATATGATTATGTTGTTTGAAGTGACAGACCGAGGTGGTGGTCCCCATTTTCAAATCCTTGTCCAACCAAAGTGAGAGTTGTGTCCATATTCTTGACACGAAGACAAATACATTCTCAGTGGGTGTTGGACTCCACCAAGACTGTCCCTTGTCCCCGATTCTGTTCATGATATTCACAGACAAACATGTCCAACTGGCAGGAGACCCTGGGGCAGACTCACAACCCACTGGAGGGACTATAAAGCCCATCTAGCCTAGAAATGCCTCGGTTGTCCCAGGAAGAACTGAAATTCATTGTTTGTAGAGAAGGATGTCTGGAGTGCTCTGGATGGATGGATGGATGGATGGATGGATGGATGGATATCTTCAGCAATACATCACATTTTATAAGATCATCATATGTTCTGTAAGAATCAAGGAGCTCAGGAATCAGGAGTTGTTCATGATGGATGTCTGCCTTGGATGTTCACTGCTGTGGTCTGAGACCTCCTGAAATCGATCAATATCTCTGTGGTCTTGCTTGCGTTGATGTGGTGGTGGTGGTAGTCTGTGATGACCCCCCTGTACCCGTGTTTCCTTCTAACGATGGCTGTATCATCAGAGAACTTCTGGAGGTGACAGCTGTCATGTTGTGATTGAAGTCTGATGTACACACGCTGAAGAGAAAAAGAGAGAGCACCGTACCCTGTGGGGCCCCCGAGCTGCAAATCACCACATCAGACACACAGTCATGAAGCCTCACATACTGTGGTCTGTTTGTGAGGTAGTTGATAGTCTACCCAGCCAGGTGACCGTCAACTCCAGCCACTTCTAGCTTCCTCCTTATCAGTGAATACGTATGGTCAATATGACCATATACATTGCATGTCCATTGTTTCATAATATGCTCTATTGTTTATTTCATTGTGTCACAAATAACACTCTTTTTGGACGTATTTTCAGCCATGTGGACAAAGCTTTGCATCACATATAGTTGCACATTACAGATGAAAGCAGCAGGCAGGAAATGTGTAGTCATAAACAAACATGGAGGACAGTGAATGTGACACAAAACATAGTGATTCCAAACAGACCCTGAAAAGTCCAGATAGAAAGGCCGGTCTTCACAACATATGTAAACAACAGAAAGCTCTTTAGGTACCAATGCAAGAATCATGCTGGACATTACAGAGAGAGTCCTTGGATTAGAGCCATGGAAATACAGTCAAGTGATCAAAACCACGACGATGGACGGTGATAACAGCTGTTGTTGCAACTTGCTTCTGTTGTAAGTACATAATGTCACAATCCACTCCGGTCCCCTGCTTGCTTTTCCCTCTTACCTGCACCCAGTAACTTTCCACTCACCTGTCAGCCCCGCCTCCTCATCAGTCACCATGGTTTCTCCCGCCTCCCACACCTGCTCCTCATCAGTAATCAACCCTGTATTTAAGCACCAACCTCCAGACACTCTTTGCCAGATTGTTCTTCGCGTCATGCAAGTCTTTCCAGCACTTTTGTCCGGACTGATCTCCCGTTGCCGACCCTGCCTGCCTTTGACCTGCTCGTCTGTCTCTGCCCCGGTAATCACCTCAGCTTTTCGTCCCCGACAACGAGTTCTGCCTCAGTGTTTCTGGTGTCTGTCTGCCTGTTTCCCTGGCTGTTTGGAGGTTTCCCCGGGCAGTCTGTTCCCCTGCTCCAGTTCATTGCCACAGACTCTCCGATTGAACTCAGGACTTATTCCCTCTCTCTCACCTGCCATAT